>NC_092263.1:7023895-7042082 GCF_036320965.1 Panulirus ornatus | reverse complement strand
GTGTTCCATCTTTCTTTTAGTTAAGGAAGGAGAAACGTGAAAGTGAAAGATTGTGTGTATTATATGTTTTCAAGTGTCGTCATAGAGATGGAGAGAGTATGGGACGTGCGCCAGCAACCCATGTGTACGTCAGGCAAATCACAGTGGCCTGGGCCAGCAAGTGTGGGGCACGACGTGACAAGCGACCCAGTACTGGCTGGCTTCACGGCGTCGCCATCACTCACCTCCCCAACACCCAGGAGTTAGTACTTCCCTGGACCACCGGTGGATGCCTCTCACCTGCTGCTCCGTGCCAACTACTACTACTACTACTACTACTACTACTACTACTACTACTACTACTGCTCTGCTGCTGTTCACATCATTATGTTGTGAATGATGCTTTACCAAACTGATCACTAGTGGTCTTATTGCTCCTCAGTGTGCCACACTGAAATAATGCCTGGTATGATACTAGCAATATTATGCCTAGATATATATATCTGGCCTTCCTGCATGTGTGATCACTGTATTTTCACAGCTACTCTGGTATGACTGATCTGCCTTGTGTACGAGGGATACTACGTGTACACATATGAATTATGTTTGCAAATTTATACAAGTACGTTCATATACGTCCTTGTGACTATTCACTATCACTCACTTACTTGGTATTGACTTCATATGTGGATATGTGTACATACATGTGTATGTGTACACAGATATATGCAAGACTGAAAGAATGTGTCCTTCGTCACTGAATATGTCACGGATGCTCCGCTAAACATACTTTGTCTTGGTTATATTCTTGTATGTTTGTGTGGAGCTCACAAGAGGAAAATTAGGACAGGTGACACACCCTGGGAGGGTGAGAGTACTTTGTCCTTCTGTGTTTGCTCTTATCTTTCTTACTACAGTTTCTCACAGTGAAGGTGATACTGCTGCCAGCGGGGGACGGCGACGGGGCAGGATAGATAACTAAATGAATAAATATATATATATATATATATATATATATATATATATATATATATATATATATATATATATATATATATATATATATATATATATATATATATATATATAGGGGATAGGGGAGAAAGAATACTTCCCACGTATTCTCTGCGTGTCATAAAAGGCGACTAAAAGGGAAGGGAGCGGGGGGTTGGATATCCTCCCCTCTCATTTTTTGATTTTCCAAAGGAAGGAACAGAGAAGGGGGCCAAGTGGGGATTTCCCTCAAAGGCTCAGTCTTCTGTTCCTAAAGCTACCTCGCTAATGCGGAAAATGGCGAATAGTATGAAAAAAAAAGTATGAAGTCTGTTGGGGATGAGAGAGCTTGGGAAGTGAGTCAGTTGTTGTTCGCTGATGATACAGCGCTGGTGGCTGATTCATGTGAGAAACTGCAGAAGCTGGTGACTGAGTTTGGTAAAGTGTGTGGAAGAAGAAAGTTAAGAGTGAATGTGAATAAGAGCAAGGTTATTAGGTACAGCAGGGTTGAGGGTCAAGTCAATTGGGAGGTGAGTTTGAATGGAGAAAAACTGGAGGAAGTGAAGTGTTTTAGATATCTGGGAGTGGATCTGGCAGCGGATGGAACCATGGAAGCGGAAGTGGATCATAGGGTGGGGGAGGGGGTGAAAATTCTGGGGGCCTTGAAGAATGTGTGGAAGTCGAGAACATTCTCTCGGAAAGCAAAAATGGGTATGTTTGAAGGAATAGTGGTTCCAACAATGTTGTATGGTTGCGAGGCGTGGGCTATGGATAGAGTTGTGCGCAGGAGGATGGATGTGCTGGAAATGAGATGTTTGAGGACAATGTGTGGTGTGAGGTGGTTTGATCGAGTGAGTAACGTAAGGGTAAGAGAGATGTGTGGAAATAAAAAGAGCGTGGTTGAGAGAGCAGAAGAGGGTGTTTTGAAGTGGTTTGGGCACATGGAGAGGATGAGTGAGGAAAGATTGACCAAGAGGATATATGTGTCGGAGGTGGAGGGAACGAGGAGAAGAGGGAGACCAAATTGGAGGTGGAAAGATGGAGTGAAAAAGATTTTGTGTGATCGGCGCCTGAACATGCAGGAGGGTGAAAGGAGGGCAAGGAATAGAGTGAATTGGAGCGATGTGGTATACCGGGGTTGACGTGCTGTCAGTGGATTGAATCAAGGCATGTGAAGCGTCTGGGGTAAACCATGGAAAGCTGTGTAGGTATGTATATTTGCGTGTGTGGACGTATGTATATACATGTCTATGGGGGGGGGGGGTTGGGCCATTTCTTTCGTCTGTTTCCTTGCGCTACCTCGCAAATGCGGGAGACAGCGACAAAGTATAATAAATAAATAAAAAATATACATATATATATATATATACAAACTTCTGACGTTTATGAACACATACAGTAAAGGAAGTTTTTCCTGCCTATAAACTAACACTGGACGTCCAAACACGGAACTCACAGCTGAGTTACAGCTCCATTGCGCCACGTGCAACTGTTGGCTGCCGTTTACAGTGAAACATAGAGATATATATTCAGCTGCAGCTTAAAAAGACTGGCTTTTTTTTGAGCCATGTCCAATAATAGGATTTCTGCTTCTTTAACTGAGAACATTATGGTGCTGACCATGGAAAGCCTGGATTTCCCTCTGGTTAGTAATAAAGAATGACCACATACGGGGGAGAGGGATTATGGAACAGAGCGGTCGGTGAAACAAGGCGTTCATCTAACTACCAATTACAATTTGTTGATTAAGGTACGATATAAACTACAGTAATATGATATAGTGGTTTGTTAGCATCTTTTTCTCTTTCTTTCTTCCATATATACTATTAACTTTTCTGTCCCAGACAGTTCTGTTGGACGTTGTCTTCATTAGTGCCAAGACCGCTGGGCTTGGCTGGTTCTTACGTGTCAGTAGAAAACCTAACCAAAGTTAATATAGTGAAGCCGAACATGATATGTTGTGGCAGCTGAGTTTAGGCGAAGTTGTGGGCGGCCAAGGTGAACTGAGTTCGAAGATGGTTAGTTTGTTCAGGACCAACATAGAATATCTCTTCATCCTGATACCCGTATAGGAATATGAGACGTTATCACATGATCAACTGACATAAACTTCTGCAACAAATTCCATCTTAGTATCCTGCTGCCTGAGGAAGGTGTGTCCATGGTGGACATGACTGATGAAGGTCGTCACATCATATGGTCTACACTTACTGTCTTCCTCTCTACCAACATCAGTTATGATCTTATCCAGCTCAATATCAGTTTCATCATCCGGCCCTGGATCCATCTATCTAAATCCAGCTCAGTTCTACTTAACCTGATCCGACCTTGTGTAACGTCAGTCAGAAGTAGAGTACCTGGACGAATGTTGTGTAGACAAAAGGTGATGCCATTCCTCTTAACCTTGATGCTCCCCCTCCTATTCCCTCCCACATAACTCTACCAACCAGCCACCATTAACATGTAAGCCAGGCGACGCCCGGCTAAATTAAGCTGTGTTATAATGAAGTGGGAATGTCAGTGTGGGTGACGATACTGGCGGCGACGCTGACGGTGTTGCTTGAGAACTTGGTCATGAAAGTGGCGGACGTTCATCTCCCGTGTGGGTAGACAGGCGGGTCCTGGATGGTGGAGAGAGAGTTGGGAGGGGGGAGAGCACTATATCATACGAGAGCATCTCTCACACACGCTTCGGTTCTTTATCAAAATCATTATCATCATTATGGCACAGTGGTCGGGTCTGCCATTACCCTCATGTATATCCCTCCACATTGACGTACTTCATTCATATCATTTCCCTTCAACACATCTCTCTACCGTTATGACTAATCCACATTTTGTATGAGTTCACCGTAATGCTTCTTACGCTTGTGTTCACCTGCTTCACCTTCACAATATCTTCCATTATCCTATTTGTAAAGCCGTTTGTTTCGTGCCCTGTATGAGGAAGTGTCCACATTAGCCTCATTGTTGTTGCCACAATGCTCCGTCCTTTGGTCCAGCTGTCTTCTTCCTACATAGAAAAAACAAACAAATACATTACTGAATAGACGCAAAGATGTTTAGATTATCAAATATAAAGACTTATATATATATATATATATATATATATATATATATATTTTTTTTTTTTTTTTTTTTTTTTTTTTTTATACTTTGTCGCCGTCTCCCGCGTTTGCGAGGTAGCGCAAGGAAACAGACGAAAGAAATGGCCCAACCCCCCCCCCCCATACACATGTACATACACACGTCCACACACGCAAATATACATACCTACACAGCTTTCCATGGTTTACCCCAGACGCTTCACATGCCTTGATTCAATCCACTGACAGCACGTCAACCCCTGTATACCACATGACTCCAATTCACTCTATTCCTTGCCCTCCTTTCACCCTCCTGCATGTTCAGGCCCCGATCACACAAAATCTTTTTCACTCCATCTTTCCACCTCCAATTTGGTCTCCCTCTTCTCCTCATTCCCTCCACCTCCGACACATATATCCTCTTGGTCAATCTCTCCTCACTCATTCTCTCCATGTGCCCAAACCATTTCAAAACACCCTCTTCTGCTCTCTCAACCACGCTCTTTTTATTTCCACACATCTCTCTTACCCTTACGTTACTTACTCGATCAAACCACCTCACACCACACATTGTCCTCAAACATCTCATTTCCAGCACATCCATCCTCCTGCGCACATCTCTATCCATAGCCCACGCCTCGCAACCATACAACATTGTTGGAACCACTATTCCCTCAAACATACCCATTTTTGCTTTCCGAGATAATGTTCTCGACTTCCACACATTTTTCAAGGCTCCCAAAATTTTCGCCCCCTCCCCCACCCTATGATCCACTTCCGCTTCCATGGTTCCATCCGCTGACAGATCCACTCCCAGATATCTAAAACACTTCACTTCCTCCAGTTTTTCCCCATTCAAACTCACCTCCCAATTGACTTGACCCTCACCCCTACTGTACCTAATAACCTTGCTCTTATTCACATTTACTCTCAACTTTCTTCTTCCACACACTTTACCAAACTCAGTCACCAGCTTCTGCAGTTTCTCACATGAATCAGCCACCAGCGCTGTATCATCAGCGAACAACAACTGACTCACTTCCCAAGCTCTCTCATCCCCAACAGACTTCATACTTGCCCCTCTTTCCAGGACTCTTGCATTTACCTCCCTTACAACCCCATCCATAAACAAATTAAACAACCATGGAGACATCACACACCCCTGCCGCAAACCTACATTCACTGAGAACCAATCACTTTCCTCTCTTCCTACACGTACACATGCCTTACATCCTCGATAAAAACTTTTCACTGCTTCTAACAACTTGCCTCCAACACCATATATTCTTAATACCTTCCACAGAGCATCTCTATCAACTCTATCATATGCCTTCTCCAGATCCATAAATGCTACATACAAATCCATTTGCTTTTCTAAGTATTTCTCACATACATTCTTCAAAGCAAACACCTGATCCACACATCCTCTACCACTTCTGAAACCGCACTGCTCTTCCCCAATCTGATGCTCTGTACATGCCTTCACCCTCTCAATCAATACCCTCCCATATATATATATATATATATATATATATATATATTTTTTTTTTTTTCTTACTATTCGCCATTTCCCGCGATAGCGAGGTAGCGTTAAGAACAGAGGACTGGGCCTTTGAGGGAATATCCTCACCTGGCCCCCTTCTCTGTTCCTTCTTTTGGAAAATTAAAAAAAAAACGAGAGGGGAGGATTTCCAGCCCCCCGCTCCCTTCCCTTTTAGTCGCCTTCTACGACACGCAGGGAATACGTGGGAAGTATTCTTTCTCCCCTATCCCCAGGGATATATATATATATATATATATATATATATATATATATATATATATATATATATATATATATATATATATATATATATATATATATATATATATTTTTTTTTTTTTTTTTTTATACTTTGTCGCTGTCTCCCGCGTTTGCGAGGTAGCGCAAGGAAACAGACGAAAGAAATGGCCCAACCCCCCCCCCTCCATACACATGTACATACACACGTCCACACACGCAAATATACATACCTACACAGCTTTCCATGGTTTACCCCAGACGCTTCACATGCCTTGCTTCAATCCACTGACAGCACGTCAACCCCGGTATACCACATGAATCCAATTCACTCTATTTCTTGCCCTCCTTTCACCCTCCTGCATGTTCAGGCCCCGATCACACAAAATCTTTTTCACTCCATCTTTCCACCTCCAATTTGGTCTCCCTCTTCTCCTCGTTCCCTCCACCTCCGACACATATATCCTCTTGGTCAATCTCTCCTCACTCATTCTCTCCATGTGCCCAAACCATTTCAAAACACCCTCTTCTGCTCTCTCAACCACGCTCTTTTTATTTCCACACATCTCTCTTACCCTTACGTTACTTACTCGATCAAACCACCTCACACCACACATTGTCCTCAAACATCTCATTTCCAGCACATCCATCCTCCTGCGCACATCTCTATCCATAGCCCACGCCTCGCAACCATACAACATTGTTGGAACTACTATTCCCTCAAACATACCCATTTTTGCTTTCCGAGATAATGTTCTCGACTTCCACACATTTTTCAAGGCTCCCAAAATTTTCGCCCCCTCCCCCACCCTATGATCCACTTCCGCTTCCATGGTTCCATCCGCTGACAGATCCACTCCCAGATATCTAAAACACTTCACTTCCTCCAGTTTTTCTCCATTCAAACTCACCTCCCAATTGACTTGACCCTCACCCCTACTGTACCTAATAACCTTGCTCTTATTCACATTTACTCTCAACTTTCTTCTTCCACACACTTTACCAAACTCAGTCACCAGCTTCTGCAGTTTCTCACATGAATCAGCCACCAGCGCTGTATCATCAGCGAATAACAACTGACTCACTTCCCAAGCTCTCTCATCCCCAACAGACTTCATACTTGCCCCTCTTTCCAGGACTCTTGCATTTACCTCCCTTACAACCCCATCCATAAACAAATTAAACAACCATGGAGACATCACACACCCCTGCCGCAAACCTACATTCACTGAGAACCAATCACTTTCCTCTCTTCCTACACGTACACATGCCTTACATCCTCGATAAAAACTTTTCACTGCTTCTAACAACTTGCCTCCCACACCATATATTCTTAATACCTTCCACAGAGCATCTCTATCAACTCTATCATATATATATATATATTATCCCTGGGGATAGGGGATTAAGAATACTTCCCACGTATTCCCTGCGTGTCGTAGAAGGCGACTAAAAGGGGAGGGAGCGGGGGGCTGGAAATCCTCCCCTCTCGTTTTTTTTTTTAATTTTCCAAAAGAAGGAACAGAGGGGGCCAGGTGAGGATATTCCAAAAAAGGCCCAGTCCTCTGTTCTTAACGCTACCTCGCTAACGAGGGAAATGGCAAATAGTTTAAAAGAAAGAAAAGAATATATATATATATATATATATATATATATATATATATATATATATATATATATATATATATATATATATATACGAATATAGTGCATATGAACGCGCACTTCCATATATCATACAAACCTTCAACAAGCAGAATCGAAGCCGGGACCCCTGCGTGGCAGGCAGTAGCGCTACTGCTAGGCGATGATCGCCCTTAATCAGAGAGAGAGAGAGAGAGAGAGAGAGAGAGAGAGAGAGAGAGAGAGAGAGAGAGAGAGAGAGAGAGAGAGAGAGAGAGAGAGAGAGATTAAAAGAAAGCTTGTACTGCGATCATGGGAAAATTCACGAAGGAATCAGAAAACTTTTAGTTTCTTTGACGTGTCATCATTTGTCTCAGTTTCCTGGCCAGATGTGGCTTAACGTCCTAGTCTGTACTGATTCTTGGACCTTAATGGAAACTTTACATCTCATAAACGACACTAAATGAAGATATATTTTTTCTTTAGGCTGAAACTTGAGGACGTTCTGTGAGAGAAGACACGCAGTTACCATAATATTGCTCATACCTTCAGCTTATACCAACCACACATCAACAAGTCCTTTTCCCCCTCATTATTAATCTCTTCTCTAGACACAAACAACCCTCTCCTCCCAGACACAAACAACCCTCTCCTCCCACTTGTTTTTAACTTGACGTCCACAAACATTTGTCATCCTTCTCATACTGATTGGCACTACACCAGCTTGTCCACCTACCCTCCCTCTTCACTTCCTCTCTCCATAAACACTCTCACCAGGTACCACTGTTGACTCCATCACCTGCCTACTCTCTCAGCCCCACTCCCTACCCCCATCTCCCATAATGGGGTAGCAGTCAGCCAGGCTATGGCCCTCTGGCTGGCCTCCTTGCAGTACGGGTTTAAACAGTATGTTGCTTCGAGGGGACCGCATATGATCACGACCTATTCCTCACAGCTGCAAGGTGGACTGCCCACCAACTGTCCCTCTCCCACTCTCCTTCTTTCAACTTTACCTTCATCTGTCCCAACTCTTCAATTCTTCTTTACTTTTCTAAAAAAAAGAAAAAAATACTGACAGCAGCCCAGGTATCACCTTGTCTGTCGAACAGGGTAAATAACTTCTATGACCTTTCTTTTTTATTTTCAAATGATTAACTCAACATTTTGATGCAGAAAATGTAATTTCAGTCTTAAGATATGACTGTCTTCTTTGAATTCATGGGTAACTTTCCTAGTTCTGTCATCAGGCCTTTCTCTTCTGTTGAACGATTATATTTTCACGAAAATTTGTGGAGGGGAAAGTTGTCTGAGAACTAAGGTCAAGATGTCATGCAGCTGCTGCAGCTGCTCGGGAGGCTGGCAGTAGCCAGTAATGCAGCAGGCTCTCCCCTCACTGACTCGCTATACTGACTGCCAGAATAAGAAGGTGGCAACTCTTGGGTATTTGGTGGTATCGATCAACATGGAACCAAGTTTATATTATCTTGCGAGAGTCTTTTTGCTCCCGGTAACATTGGGTTCCAGAACTGAAAGAGGCAAGAAGACATCAATGTTCCAGGCATCTGTATCATGAGATCCCCTGCCTCTTTTTACAGTGCATGGCGCCGCCTTGGTTGCAACAATCTTAGAAAGTTGTGTATATGTGAAGTGGTACAAAGCAGGAGAGACCAGTAGTGTTAAATAAGAACGGAAGTTCCATTGGCTCCACATAAGTAAGCTGAATCACGTCGGGTTCATAGACCAGTAAAGGACTTTGAAGCAATAGCAGAGACACACTGACCGTCGGGATTTTCCTCTAAACGTTGACTTACAAACCTGCCGCTGCTCCACCACCAGCCCGTGGATATAGGAGGGTTTGCTGTGGTTTATAAACCTGCCGCTGCTCCACCACCAGCCCGTGGAGAAGGGAGAGAGTTTGCTGTGGTTTATAAACCTGCCCTCCTGCTGCTCCACCACCAGCCCGTGGATATAGGAGGGTTTGCTGTGGTTTATAAACCTGCCGCTGCTCCACCACCAGCCCGTGGATATAGGAGGGTTTGCTGTGGTTTATAAACCTGCCGCTGCTCCACCACCAGCCCGTGGAGAAGGGAGAGAGTTTGCTATGGTTTATAAACCCGGTTGATCACGCGAAAAATTACGAAAGATAACTTAGCTTGTGCTGAAGGAACTGAAAGCCATGAAATAGGTAGGTAACCAGTTACGGTTCCCAGAGGGAGTGTGTAAACTTGACGTCAGATGACTGATTACTGTGGTACAGAAAAATCCACATCAAATGCTCTCAGCTCAGCAGTGTGTACAGTGTAAAGATATAAAGTAATTATCCATAACTGGCATCATTGTTGACTCCAGGTTAATCACTTCCCAGATAAACCACACAAGTTGGCCAGAAAAAATTCCAGCTCCATTTTAGACTACACAAAGTTTTGTTCTTTTGTCCAAGAAAAATAAATCATCTGTCATGAAATCATTCTAGTTTAGGGCCGCAAAATATTAAGTTCGTTATCAATACTTTGGGGAAATAAGCTTTGAGCAGTTTGTGACTGGTTTAAAGTCAGGTTTGTTTAGCAGTGTTTGATGATCATTAAGGTAGTGAGGCAATCAGTAGATGCCAGGGTGGAGAGCGTGACTCAGACAGCAACAACACTATAAATAGAGCAAGTGGTCATGACAAGTTTCAGTCGTGGTCAGCCTGTTCCACGGTAGTGTACACACACTCCACCTCCTTCCACAACCCTTCATTATTAATTAACTACACCATGCAAGAAGTGCATTACATAATGTCTTGCTTTACCTCACTCTCACACCACTCTTTATGATGATGACCCAACTTTACATATGTTCCAGTCTTCATGTGTTGTAGTACACTGGACCTTCTCTGAACATGTAACCATGAGTGGTAGTGAACCACTGGTCTGACCCTGGCATGCCTTGTAATAGTTAACACTTTGGTCTCCAGTTATTCAGTGGTGGTAAATGTGGGACACATCATCATGGATTATTACTTTCATTTTCTTTCTTACTTATTCTTGACGTTTGGACTGACACCAAACTGAACGTATCTGAAGTTAAATCTATAACTGTCGTCTTCACAACATTACAATACTACTTTCTATCCACAATTTGTCGGCAGCCATGACGCTGCTGATGCACATGACCTCGTCTGATTAAACTGTAAGTCACGTCAGTCTTACCTGTGCTTCTGTTATCGTTATCATGGAATATTAAATACTGTAGGAAAAGTGAAGATACAAATATCTGAATATCGGTGTCCATAATGCACGAGACCAAAGGCTAAAGTCTGCACAAGTGCAGCAGACAATTTGTAGACATTTTCTTTTATCATTGTAACTGTTCCTTTATGACGTTAACATTACCACAGATTAGAATGATTAAAGTTCGTGTATCATGTGAATCATTACTCTAATTCTTCAGTCACTTCCACTCTCGACCATAATACATCACTGATGATAATTCATGAAGGTTCCTCCTTATTCACGTAACTGTGTATAACGTAATAACATGTGGAAGCTCCAGTGTCAGGTGAAGACAAGACCAAACTCAGGTGCCATCCTCAGGTGTTTGGAGAGGACCTGCATCATCATCATCATCACCAGCTGAGGGGTTGGTGTTGTCTGAGCTGGTGTGGGACACTGTCTGCTGGCCCGGCCTGAGGCGTTCCTGCCTTCACCACTGTTTGTTTTATCTTCCTCTGAGCTTCTGGATGTCTCGTAAGACCTGTGCAAGGATTCTGATCCCTTGGATGATCTTAAGTGAAGATACACTGGTAGAGGATCGTGAAGTCTGGTTTACTGGATTGAATGTAGACTATCATTGAACGTCAGGAATATATTTCCGGAAATAGCTGGCCATTACCAGCTGGTGGGAGAGGGGCTATTTTTCAGCATTGCCAACCTGGCCTTTCACCATCCGTTGATAAATCCCTAGATGGATGATTAATCCCTGAAGCCAGTTCCCCTGTTATGACCGTGACTAGTGTTGGTGATGATACCTTATCTGCTCCACCTAACTCAGTTTATATTGTGAAATCATCAAGAGGATTTCCTTCGACTGCATTATGTCATTTGTATCAACCATAGAAATCAAAAACCAAAATTCTTTCTTTCTAATGACGTAAGATATGGACACCTTTCCATCATTCCCAATGTTCAAGACTTACTGTGCTGGACCAGTGAACTCAAATAGAGTTACGAAAAGGACCAACACGTCACGTAATCCTTTGCTAGTAATTCTAACAGCAGTATTTAATGTGTGTAGGATACGAAGCAAAAACCAAGGCGGGATTCATGAACCACAGAGAGTGTTCACGACCTGTGTGTAATGGCTTACATACTGATAACTGTCGGCCAGTCATCAATGTGGGCTGTGGGAGAAGCAAATGGTGGAATGACGAGAGGGAGGTTGGTCAGCTAGAAAGAGATCAATTGATAGGTATATAGCTAGGTGCAGAAAGAGAGAGAGAGAGAGAGAGAGAGAGAGAGAGAGAGAGAGAGAGAGAGAGAGAGAGAGAGAGAGAGAGAGAGAGAGAGAGAGAGAGAGAGAGAGAGAATTGATATGATATAACTGAGGACAGACTGGCAAAAACAAGGAAGCTGGCTGAAAGTTGGCATATATCTTTTCAAATAGGATGAATGAATAAGTATTGATTGGCAAGAATAAATAGACATAGATACTAAAATAGACAGAGTGTTTCAGTAAAAGACAAAGTAGAGATGTCTAATGTTTTCAGACTGATCTAGTTACACAGTATTTTCCTCCGTCTACATATTTACTTATTAGTCTGTTTACTGTGCGTACATCTCCCCAACAGACACACAGGAGGGTGAGGTTACCAGGTCTTTCGACAACTGGACCACTACTGCCTTGTTGATCTTCATGTGAGGATGGCTGGCCTCCTGCAGCAATAATACTAGACATACCTACAAATACTGAATACTTAACTGTTCATATGTACCACTTGACCTGTGGTTCAGTGATTTCAGTATATATTTTTACCAGGTGTATGATAAAGGTTTTGTATGAATACTAGAGGCCAGGATTTATAGTATTGTGACAGTGTTGAGAGAATAACAGGGTAGCAAGTGTACTCCAGGGAACTGGGTTTTGCTGCTGCTATCAGTCTTGCCAGATGATGACCCAAGTTAGGAAAAATAATTTCCACGGACAGTGCAGGTACGTCCTTGATTCAGCGTACGAAAATAGAATAGGAGTAAACGGTAATAGATAGATAGATAAATAGATAGACAGATAGATAGATAGATAATCTCTGTTATCAGTGAAGCGTTGTGCTCCCCTCTCTCCTAATCTTCTCATCTTTCTTCATCACTATCTCTCCCCTGCCTCTCCTCTCTTTGTCTTTCTATTTTCAACTCTCATCTTGCATCAATTTCCGCTTTTCATCATGTTCTCTCCCTCTCTGACTTCCCTTTTCATCTTCATTTCTCTCTGTCTCTTATCCAGAACAATAACATTTCCTTTACTAAAGTATTGCTATAAATCAGAATCCTTTCTTGGTAATTAATCACACTGTATTGCAACCAAGTATGTGAAAACTGGCGCCGCTTTATGGGTCAAGCCATTGATCTGTGAGGCGTAGTCATAGGCGTTCCAGACAGATTCTAGGTTTCTGGTTATCCATGATGGAATTCAGAAGAGACAGTAAGGCAAGATTTACTACATCATTCCTG
The DNA here is from genome assembly GCF_036320965.1 of Panulirus ornatus. Classification (NCBI taxonomy): domain Eukaryota; kingdom Metazoa; phylum Arthropoda; class Malacostraca; order Decapoda; family Palinuridae; genus Panulirus; species Panulirus ornatus. The sequence goes on along the minus strand of NC_092263.1, from coordinate 7,028,916 downwards.
TGTCGAAAACCAGTTCTCTTGGTGTTGATGACGTACTATGTCCTTGTCATGGTATCTTGTGTTTGTACGTCTCCCTCTGTACTTGCTCTTTATAAAGTCCAGGACCTGCAAAAGTTCTTGTGGCAGTGTGACACATGTGTACCATTTCACCTGACTGTACATGGGTCTTGGTGACCCTCTGTGGACGGATGTTGACACAGGCAAGATTGAAGTGATCTCGAATGTAGGACGCTGAAAAATCCTAAGATCCCAGATAAGGCTGAGCATTTGGGCTAAACGTCTCTTGAATAAAAACCAATTCTGGGCATTGTTTTGATTTTCAAGTCATGCCTAGAATGATACACATTAGAAGACGAAGGATCCGACGTGGTGGTGGGTAACATTTGGTTTGGTCTTGTTAATGAGGTCAAGAATTCACGTCGAGTACTTGGCTGTGTACTGCTGGTGTAGATGTAGTGGGAGAGAGGCTGACTGAGGAGGTGGATATGAAGGTTCTCTCTCTCTCTCTCTCTCTCTCTCTCTCTCTCTCTCTCTCTCTCTCTCTCTCTCTCTCTCTCTCTCTCTCTCTCTCTCTCTCTCTCTCTCTCTCTCTCTCTCTCTCTCTCTCTCTCTCTCTCTTACCTTAGATATTACACAAAATCACATAGTGTCCATCATATGATAATATCTAGGGAAACCTGGCGTCCTCCATGCTTCATCCTCGGCCAGTGTCGTTGTTGTACCTCCTCGCTACGTTACTGCCTCTTGGATGATCACAGTATATTGTGATCAGTTTGAGACATTATAGAGTGAGAGACTGGAAGATACGGACGGGTTAGAGAGACAGAAAGAGTGCTTAGTCACGAGTACTCACGACGTGCGGGTTGCCAGAAGGCAGGGCTACAACGTAGTGCTCACAGCAGGAAAACCTACTTACGAAGAACCAGTCGTGTGAGTTACACGTTGTTAAGCTTCATGTATGGAATGGAGAAATCGTATGGTTGTGGTGTGAATGCCAGCAGCCCAGGTGGCGGTGAGGCAGAAAGATAAGACAACAATGTTGGCCACTGGTGTGATACCTGACACCCACTGAAGTGCTGGCTCACTCCGCCACCGTCACTCACCTTCACGATACGAGACGGGTAATATCGGTAATATACCTCCCTAGTGGGTGGCTGCCTACCACCTACTGCCTCAGAGAGAGAGAGAGAGAGAGAGAGAGAGAGAGAGAGAGAGAGAGAGAGAGAGAGAGAGAGAGAGAGAGAGAGAGAGAGAGAGAGAGAGAGAGAGAGAGAGAGAGAGAGATTCTCAAGTGGTTGACAAAGATCTAAGTAAAAAACAGTCTTCGTTATCAGCAGTTGTTGTAGAAGCTCAACACAATGATCAACCAGCACACATACAGACCACATTGGTGTCAGTCAGTTGTTGATTCTCTACACCTGAACGTGCACAGCTGTTGATACTTCCTCAAGAGTAATGATCTGCATCATTCATTCAGCAGGAGACCAGCAACATCCTCACCCAACACACTGAGCGACGGAATACCTCCAGATTGCTGCAGTCCTGCCTGTACCCACATCTACTACACTCTCAACTATTCCAGTGTACATACGGCATACATCCAAGACCAAGACCGTCACATTAAAGTTGAACAAAACAGCATGAATGAGGAGCTAGTAAGGAGCGTGATGAATGAGAACCCACTGACACTCGAGGGTTAACCATTCTTACCAAATACATTGCATGAGACGGATTATCCCTCACCTAACATCATAGTCTATTGTGACTCAGCCATCAAGCAATAACACTGTTATAACTAACTTCCCACAATCATCCTTCTTCCCCTCCAGTAGTTTAGCTTAGATTCACTTAAGAAGGAGCTGCGGTGCCACTTAACACATTAGACCAAGAATTAAGTGCAGGGAAATATGATATTACACAGTAAAATTAATGCTTAATAAAGGCAAGGAGGTCAAGCCACCTACCTCTGTCTGCCCTCTAATGTCAACCATGTTTCCCTCCTCTCCCAACTCCCCTGACCAACCCTAGGTCACATGACACCAGCCTCCTCCTCTCCCAACTCCCCTGACCAACCCTGGGTCACATGACACCAGCTTCCTCCTCTCCCAACTCCCCTGACCAACCCTGGGTCACATACACCAGCTTCCTCCTCTCCCAACTCCCCTGACCAACCCTGGGTCACATACACCAGCTTCCTCCTCTCCCAACTCCCCTGACCAACCCTGGGTCACATACACCAGCTTCCTCCTCTCCCAACTCCCCTGACCAACCCTGGGTCACATGACACCAGCTTCCTCCTCTCCCAACTCCCCTGACCAACCCTGGGTCACATACACCAGCTTCCTCCTCTCTCAACTCGCCTGACCAACCCTGGGTCACACACACCAGCCTCTTGTTTTAACTCGTTGGTCACATTTCAACATGTTATCCACTACTGCTCCGAACCTGCTCACATCTCTCTGGTCTCTCCTCTTGTCCTCGTACCTTCCCAAGTCTTTCCTCAACGTCCCTGGACTTCCCTGACCCTCACTCACCTCTGTAAGTCTTCATTCATCTCCCCAGGTATTTCCTCACATTTGCTCACCTTTTCTAATCTTCCCTCGTCTCTCCTGCTCCCCTCTCACTTTCAATAAGCTATCCTTCTCCAGACTCGCCCCTCCCTCCATCTATATGTTAAGTCTATATCCTCAGCTCAGTCTCAGAAATTATTGACTGATAAAATCTGATAAACAATTCCCTATCTAGGGTCAGCTAACCATGCTCCTCCTCACGTCAGCCTGACCACCCCACCAGCCAACTCACTTTCTCAGGTCTTCCATATCCCCGGCTGGATCTCTCACATACTCCTTCATGTTCTCGTTTCTTTATTGTCTTATCATTCTTTCTAAGGTCATACTTACCTCCCCTCCTCTCTCTCTCTCTCTCTCTCTCTCTCTCTCTCTCTCTCTCTCTCTCTCTCTCTCTCTCTCTCTCTCTCTCTCTCTCTCTCTCTCTCTCTCTCTCTCTCTCTCTCTCTCTCTCTCTCTCTCTCTCTCTCTCTCTCTATTGATTACACAGACACACTCATACACACGATGCAAAAACACGTATGACAACAGTGCAGGGATAGAGAATGATTCCTGCCGTCCTTCGCTTTGCGAAGGCATTTGGTAAAGTACTCTACAGAAACTAGCAGATAAGTAATGAAACAGAACATGGAAGGTAAATCTAAGACGGTAGCAACTAGACCTATGTTGGAGGAGGAAAGGGTTGTGTGAGGAGTGCTATAAACAATAATGCTAGCCTCTATTTTGTTTACTGTAATGATCTTAGATATACAAAAGAAGGTAAGATAAAGAACAGTACGATGTTTTGTACATGACGATATAACTAAAGAATGACAGATAATGAACGTAAGGGAGCTTGAATGTAATATATAGATGGAAGAGGAATTTCTGGAGTTCAGAACCTTGACCACGAGAGACATAAACCTGATGATGAACATGTTTTATGTAGATTATCAGAAACAAAGTTGAATATTGTTATGTTGTATAATACCAACATAACTACTGATAATGATAAACTGGAGATGATTCAAAGGCACTTTACAAGCAAAACTGAGTGAACCGAAGACGGAACTATTATGAAAGGTTTAGAAAACATGGAACATACTGGAAAAGAAAAGAAGAGAAAGAGAAATGATGAGTTGTGTATGACAGTAAGTAGCGGAAAGCTAAGAATACATACGTGAATTAAAAACCTTACAACATGGAGGAAAGAGATCAGATCTACAACATCCCAGGCAAGTTATCAATACATCAACAACAGTTTGTGAGAACCCATCAGATAACATATAAGAGACTATGGGTCTTTTACGTGACGTGAAAAACTGCAGAAGATTGAACACTAACGTATTTAAAAAAGAAAGTTAAACAATTGGCTAAAAATGGCTGCAGATGAACAGAAAATCGACAAGTTTGCGGAGTGTGTGACCACAGAAAACCACAATATTCCACAAGTGGTATATGTGGTGAGGTGAGGCCAGGTGGTGGCTGGCCTGCCTCAAGGGTATATGTGGTACAAGTGGTATATGTGGTGAGGTGAGGCCAGGTGGTGGCTGGCCTGCCTCAAGGGTATATGTGGTACAAGTGGTATATGTGGTGAGGTGAGGCCAGGTGGTGGCTGGCCTGCCTCAAGGTATAAGTGGTACAAGTGGTATATGTGGTGAGGTGAGGCCAGGTGGTGGCTGGCCTGCCTTAAAGGTATAAGTGGTACAAGTGGTATATGTGGTGAGGTGAGGCCAGGTGGTGGCCTGGCCTGCCTCAAGGGTATGTGTGGTACAAGTGGTATATGTGGTGAGGTGAGGCCAGGTGGTGGCTGGCCTGCCTCAAGGGTATATGTGGTGGTAGGCACACACTCTCCTGCCCCCACACACACACACACACAACTAACCCCAGTGTTGCCTCTACTTTAAGTCTTCTTCACGAGGAACGTGATCATCTCGGTAGCCGTCATTACCCTCCGCCCGCTCAGCCTCGTTAGGCTAACGGGATTTTTTCATCTCTATTGTTTCTTTTTCCTCCTCCTGACGTTTTCTTCCTCTCACCAAACTCTGAAATTCTTCCACTTATTAATTTCTAAACCTGGCTCCTCTATGGTCTTATTTTCAATACAATATCCATCTTTACTGTCAAGTGTTCACATCTCTCCCTTGTATCGCTATGTTCACATCTTCCTGAGTCAGTTATGACCTCCACCGTTGTTAACTTTATCCACTTATCATCTGTCTGTCCGTCTGCATCAGGTACAATATTTCCTATATAATCTATTCATCTCTTCCCTTCCTTACACTGACCTTTACTTCCATACTTCTATACATAATATCAGTTGCCTACTTTTCCTCATCTTTTGTACACATTCAACCATGTCTCAACCCATTGATTTATTTTCCTCTGATCATCGTTTATTGATTATCTTTATGTGTTTATACAATTATTCAGGATTTGTATAATTCGTCCATCTATTTACTCCTTCATATCGCG
>NC_092263.1:6977250-7023795 GCF_036320965.1 Panulirus ornatus | reverse complement strand
CACACACACACACTTATCGGCCACTTACTGGCTCAGCAAAGCGAAATTTCGGTCGGGCGTCACAACGACGACCTCCAGTGTAACGCGAAGTACGAGCCGCGAAGAAGACCCATTACCCACCCACACAAGGTGCAGCATTAACAGCAGGCCAACATCACCGGGTCAGTGGCATGAAGGAATATAAGAGCTAAGTGGCTGTGACAGGCGACGGTTCTTCCTCTTCCTATGTGTAGACCAACTCAGCAGTGAGGAGGCCGCACACCACATCAACAACCACTTTAACTATGTTTTCTAACGATTACCACAACTCGACGTCAGCTTCCTCCCAGCATGCCTACCAACTCCGTCTCCTCCGAACACACTAGAAGCATATTAAGTAACCAAGCTCCTTCAGCGCATTAAAACTAGACGCTCAACCACAACCATAGATCTTCCAGCGGAACTTTACATAGAATTCTTCCATGAACCAGCTACACCGCTAACCACCATAATTGATGCTTCACTCAAACAATGTAAATGCCTTACTGCTTGGAAGACAATATATATCACTCCGCTACCCAATTCTACCAACCCAGAGTCTTTTAATAGCTGTGTTGCCATCACTCAAGGCTCAGTCTAATTTGAGAACGTTTTGTGTATGACTGGGCCTATGTTGACACTGCTGATTCAGTAGACCCTCAGCAGTTTGGAAACATGAAGTTGTCCTCCACCGCTCACTGCCTTGTCAGCCTCCTAGACTTTGTTTACCGCAATCTGGAGAAACGTAAGACCTCAGTGGCGCTCACCTTTGTAACCTTCACTAAGGTTTTCGACTTGGTAAACCATAACATCGTCATAAAGAAAACCATCGACCTGGGACTACGTAATGTGTCTCGTCTCGTGGCTGGTGGACTTCCTGACCAAGCGACACCAAACCGTCCACTTTTGGCATCACTATCAACAACAACAACTCTCCTGACTTCAGTGTCCTTCAGCACATCATCAACAACCTTCAGGAGTGGACCACGGCCAACAACGTCACCATGAACCACACTAAGACTGTGATGACGTACATCAACCACACCAAGACTGTGATGATGGACATCAACCTGGGTGCAGACAGCATCCTTCCCCCGACATCACACTCGGTCCTGACATCTTCCGGGTAGTCAGAGACTTCAAACTTCTTGGTGTCACAATACACGTCGGTTGAAACTAGATGAGTAATGTCATCACCATCATCAAATCTTCCTGATGCCGTCTGTATCTTCTCCGTCGACTGAAATCGCTAGGAGTCCCAACAATTGATCTCATAAGACGACATAACCACACCTACGCCTCCCCAGCCTGGTCCTCCTCACTAACAACTACACAGAGAGACCAGCTGGAAACAGTGCATAAAAGAGCATGCAGAATTATCCTGGATCCTCCTTGCACTACTTACCAAGAGGCCCCCATCTCGCTGAGCCTGTCCGCCTTCTCCGACCAACACCGGCAACTCATACGGCAGTTTAGCAATAAACTGCTGACACATCTCAGTCCAGAGAACCCCCGACGCCCCTCCACCACGGACCGCCGTCCGTCACCATAATCGACTTGTTCCAACCAGAGTTCGTACATACAGATATAAGAACAGTCTTATTCTTGCCACAGTGAACTACACAAACAATCTATGAACAAGTGTATAGCTATGCAAATGAACAGCTCAGTTTTCTGTTAGTTAGGCCATGTGGTATGCTAACTACTGTATAACTGTAATTGTTCATCGCTTAAAGTTCAGTGAAGCTCATAATGTATAAAACATACCACTGGTTCGGTAAACATCCTGTATATCTGCCACACTGGCTATCTAAATGGACCTCACCCATATGCTTATTCAAAGTGTGGTAATATCCAGCTCATCCTAACCTTAAGTTCATGTATGATTAATTATCCAATAACTATCGTTGGTCCCCAGTTCTGTTATATCTGTACTACCTCTACTGTGTATTTTCAGCCAAATGGCTGCCTACGTCCAATAAAACGCTAATTGTCTGTATAGTTATCTATCGATTTATTGATCTACATACCTATGCCACGATGGTTGAATCTGTGTAGATATCTAGTGAGTGGATTTCTTTAGGGAGACCATATGGACCACTGCTGGAAGGGGAGGAACGTCACTGTACGAGTGAGGAGAACTTTGAAAACAAGACAACGACTTTTGTATACGAGAAAATATCATGAGGAACCGAAGATAAAGGAGTCTCATACAGGACTAATGGACGGTGAGATACAGGGAGAAGACAGAAGAACTGGAATTCACGTCAGGGCAAGAAAACCTTGATGCTAAGGATGGGAATGATTCTCATAATTGTCAAGACCATTGGAAACTACCCATCCACTGAACGATGAAAAAGAAAAGAGATGAAGGAATTATTAAAGTACAAGAAATCATACAGACTCTCATGCAAATCTGTAGGAAGAAGAGGATAGAAAAAATTAAAGTGCGAAAGGGTTGAAACAATATGGGAAGGGATTTTGGAAAGATTATTGGAAGATGTTGAAGGGAATGAATAGGGATAACAGAGGGAAGGAGAGAAAATAAGGTTAGATAAAGAGGAAAGAAACAAAGAAGTGATTACGATATGGCTGATAGGAGAACCCAGAGCAATAATGCAATGTTGGCAGGCTCTCTCTCTCTCTCTCTCTCTCTCTCTCTCTCTCTCTCTCTCTCTCTCTCTCTCTCTCTCTCTCTCTCTCTCTCTCTCTCTCTCTCTCTCTCCTCACAAGACGTACACCACAGGTCCTCCTGCCACACGACAGACGGACTCCAGTTCCACGACCAAGATCTCAAGCAGAACAGCCAACATGGCCAATATCGTCGCCAACATTGACATTCCAGCCACCAAGGAATTCATTACACCGTAGCGCACTTGACTCACATGTTAATATCAGGCTGGCTGGTGACGACCAAGGAGAGGAGGGGCAGAGGAGAGGGAGGATGACGTGCGTGTCCCAGATGAAGATGCCAGGCTGGTGATGAGAGGGAGGGATGACGTGCGTGTCCCAGATGAAGATGTCAGGCTGGCTGGTGACGACCAAGGAGAGGAGGGGCAGAGGAGAGGGAGGAACGATGTGTGTTTCCTAGATGAAGATGTCAGGCTGGTTGATGACGACCAAGGAGAGGAGGGGCAGAGGAGAGGGACGAACGATGTGTGTTTCCTAGATGAAGATGTCAGGCTGGTTGATGACGACCTGGGAGAGGAGGAGGAAGGGGAGGTTAAATGGTAATTTTGGTCATATCAGGTTAGGTCATACTGAGTGTAAATAAGGTGTTGATGGGACAGGTTATGATGAATATAGGCAGGATGTGTCTGGGGCTGGGTCATGTGTACTCCAGTGTCACTGAGACGGTTCAGACTAACTGTCAACATCTGATCAGGTTGAGCTGTGCCCAACTGTATGGGTCTTGGACGGGCAGGATCGGGTCTTGTCCAGGATGAACTCGATGTATCTTTCTAGAAACACAACCAATACTGACATGTGATGACGTTATGAGGGTGTAACTACAGTCATTATGTCATCTGAGATGTTACTGTACAGTGTTGACCCTGTAGCAACATCTCAGGTATAGTTATGCAACAGTGATATATCTAACAGAAGTATACACACTCTCGTACTCTCATGACCTAATGAATGTTGACGATATCATTTTCCTTCGTCCTTTTGAATTATCCCTCGTCTCATCATTAGTCCTCTCCTCCTCCTCTCTATAACCACATCCAATATACCCCACTGGCCTGGGGTCCAAGTGGTACTGATAAAGGGTACGAGCAGGTAAAGTGGCAGTCCAGAGCGGCCGCCTTAAAGCCTTGGACCTGATCCCTTTGGCAGCACCTTGAGAGGTTGTCCATGCAGCAGCAGCAGCAGCAGCAGAAGCTGGACGTAATCTCAGGGTCAGCGATGGTGCCAGTTTGCCAGTGGACGAGGTCTTAACCTTCCACTCAAGGGACTTTTATCCAGAGGTTCCATCAGCATCGACCTCTTCCATCCAGCAGGCCAGGGCTGTGTGGGGAAACTCACGCTTGTCACATTTTTCTCTTTTAAAGCCAACGTAACCTGGCGACCACTTGAATAGCTAACAGTGTTAATACAACTAAAATTCTTCCCTTCTGCTCTGTCAACATTTATTTCTCTGCTCATGAATGTATTTCTGTGCTTATTCATCTGTTCCTATCGCCTATATATTCATTTTACAATAATCACCATAACATCATCAGAGAACAATAATGATTACTCTAGATGAAATAAAATGCACATTCCTCACACTACCTATACAAATCCGTCTTATTGCTACAGTGTGTCCAGCAGGCACCATTCTGGCACCAGACACATCCAAATGAATTCCAGTCATGAAACGTAAAAATCAACCTTCCATCACAGAGCAAACACCAAGCTACCAGCAATTTACTGACGAGGGCGTCATGGCCCACTGTGCCTGTCCATCAGATGCTGTCACCATTTCCAGTATGGACAAACCTCCGAGTCAACAGTGGGTCGTACGTGTGAGAGGAACCGTTCAGTTTGACAGCTGACAGCCTGGCTAAGAACACAAGGATACTCCAAGCTGTATCTAACTGACCTCCGCTGATCACTGGGTTGAAGTTGTCTGACATATTGCTTCCAGTGTGAGGCACTTGGTACCACTCGACTGTATGGTGGGAACCTAGACAGTGCCTGGCGCTTGTGTGAGTCACTCAGATCTCCACAGTGGATGGTGAGAACCACTTAAGAGCCTGACACTCAATATCCGTGTCTTACGAACAATTAATTCAAGAATCTTTAAGGAAATATAACCTTTATCTAGTTATAAATCCCAAGTAAAATACACAGTTCATATAATAGATAGAAAATAAGTCCTTGATACCGCTCACGGTAGTGCTACCGTCCTGATGTGTGAGTTATAAAACTGTGTTGGAAACCATCTAACACCGTCCATGTCAGGATTGTTCATATGCTTCTCTCTCTCATAAAAAGTTAGGACACCAGGTTGGTCTTGATATCCTCAGCCTACATGTACTTATCTTCCTCATTACTGTGTTTTTCTTATCTTCATCTTACTCTGTTTAACCTCTTATTTTCTCGTTACAAATGTCGCTACCTCCAACTGTTGCAGTATTTCCATTTCAAAACATAGATTTTTTCCACCTTCCCGAAAATTCTCACATCACCATTTATCTTTCCTCAACCGTCCGTGACTGAGACCTCAACACATGAGAGGAAATACATACACTCAGCACAACACACGATACAGGTAAATGGCACGACGGGAGAGGAAGCCTTTATGTTAGAGTATTACATCATCGTATTGAGGATCACATCATGTAGGATTAATGCCATTATCTATATTGAGGATCACATCATGTAGGATTAATGCCATTATCTATATTGTCTGATGAACTTAACTGAAACATTCTACTTACTAAATACACCACAAGTACCGTTCTGTTACGGATCTACTGTAGTAAAGCTTACCGTTGTACGTACTGGATAAAACATCGAGTCTATGCTAAAAGAAACATGAAAAAATTTCTACACATGAATTAATGCCACTATACTGTCATACCAATAGAACTATAGAAGTGTAATAGCCCTGTATGACAGCTTAACTCGACACTCTTACCTAAACAAAAATACATCGTAAGGCAAACTACAAGTCAATCATGTGTTGATTTACTTATCATATCATCGTGGGACAAAACTATTAATCATCGATGAATTCTAAGAAAAATGAACAGACAATAATGTAATATGTTTAGACAAAAACTATTCCTAAGTGATCAGCTTTGAAACAATATGTCACAAGCGGTTCACAGTCATAATAACATTAAAGTCATATTAGAGTGTAGACGTAGACGATGATCACCCTTATGGATGAGCAACAGTCACCAGAGCGGGCGGGGCATTACAATATTACAGACGGTATCGTGACACTGTAAATGACCTCAGTCATTTGTGCCTCTACGAAACTGCTGAAGCTCGCATGAATGATCATCTGTGTTGACTGCATCCAGCAGATGATATGAATAACCTCACTCACAGACTAACCAAATACTCTCAATAGATAGGAAGAGTATGTTGAATATCACAGTAAGCGGTGATTTAGAAGTGGACGACAAAGGTATTAGAAAACATGGGACTCTGAGAAGCGTCTCCGTCCATGTGATCGTTCATATACACGACCAGATATTTACACGATATGAATGTGTCTGGGAGTTAGTATTGGTCATCACACAGTTATAGACTGAGGACTACCCAGCAGAGTGTCCAGGAGCAGGTTTGCACACACACACACACACACACACACACACACACACACACACACACACACACACACGACCACTGAGCCAAGTTGTTGCTGTGACTTGCAGGTTTACAACACACTTGGATTATCTCGCCGCTGGCAGCTCCCAGAGGGATGATCTGGGAGAGCCAGGTAACTGCAGTGCTGTTGAGATAAGAAATATATCTCTCTATAACTGATTTTCAATAGATAATGTTCTTACAGTAGGTCCGTGCCACTAGTATATTTAACATGAAAATTGACTAACAACCTAGTTACCTCTTATATGATTAACTGGCAAAGATAGAACTGTAAAATAAAACACAAGATGAATATATTGATGAATTATAGCATATATTCACACTACAGCGCCTGAAACTGTCTAAGTGATCTGGCTGACTTCCTCCAGCTGGTGACTGTCAATCGTGACTCTTGGAAGTGATGCTGTTTAGATTGTCCACCAGTACTGTGGACACCCAGAGCTGTGCTAGATAGCCTGAGTTTATATTACATTCCCGACTACCATTCTCAATCCTGGAGCAATACTGTCATTACTCTTCGAATCTTACCTCCTACACCAGCCTCTCTACCTCCACACCACCAGAATCCTTTGTTTATAGTCTAATGTGGTTTATTCACCTCGGTTCTATGGTCCATCTCCTACTGGAGAGCCGCCCGGGACGAATGTCTTCTTCCATTCAAACCAACGACCCCTCTCGCAACTTCTCTTCCCATCTCCTTTCTGTATTTTGATTGTCTTCTTGTTCTCTCCTGCTCTGTCCTACCTCTCCACATTTGGTATGTCTCTCTTCCTCTCGCTCTTCTTCTGCCCCATACCAAACATCGTCTGTCCTTCACCAGCACTTTCTGTCTCTGTCTTCCCGCCACCTCCCGCCTTCCACGGTCATTACCGTATTCAACACATTCCTCAGCGTCAACCCACCTCCTCCCGAGCAATGATTCAATAAGTCTTGTGAGGAATTAGATTAGCTCAATCATCTCTAGTCTTGCGTGATCCATGTGGCTCATTTGGGTTAACTTCCTGGGTATTTCCGGTGCAAAATTTCATCACTGCAATAATGAAGCAAGTTATTATTTTTCTTATTCACGGGAATCACTATAGTTTTGTGGTTGTGGGACAGACGCTGTTTTACCATAAGGGTTCAAATGTGCTAGACATGTTCATGCATCACTTCGTATTTGTAAACAACTAACATACTTCATTCAGCTTAAGTCTGGTACCCATTCATCGACCAGCATCGAGGCGAAGAATGAACACCTCGGCTGGGTGTGGGCAGACTGCCTCGCCCAGGACTCGATCCCATACGGATTCGATTCGTGGCTGTCTTGTGTTAACATATGGTCATTAACGCTAGACACTACACCAAGGAGGCCTGAGTGTGTGTGTGTGTGTGTGTGTGTGTGTGTGTGTGTGTGTGTGTGTGTGTGTGTGTGTGTATGTATAATCACGTACTTGTACATCACGGGGAGAGTTTTACAGTCATGGGGACCCGTCTCTTATACTCTCTTTACCATTCCAGTCACTCATCATCACCCTGATAACAAACCAGTATCTCTTTACGTCCTTCTTGACCATCCTTTTCCTCGTTGCTTCTGGTGACTCTGGTGCTGCACCTCGTGAAGACCTGTTTACTCTTGATATGATCCACTTGATTTAGGTCACCTCTCTCTCTCTCTCTCTCTCTCTCTCTCTCTCTCTCTCTCTCTCTCTCTCTCTCTCTCTCTCTCTCTCTCTCTCTCCATGAGGACAACAGTGCAGCCCTCAATCTTTCCTCATGGCTCAGCTCTCTTAACTCAGGTACCATCTTAGTTGCTCTTCTGTCGTCCCTCTCAATCATGCCTTTGTACATAATCCAGCTTAGGTCTTATATACACGTTGTAAAGAGCTTACCAGACATTTTCTTGATCATATAACTGAATGTAGTTTTGATATCTTCTGCTTTCATAGTTTTGATCTGTGTCTCTGGCGACAGATTTGGTAAACCTAATTCCTGTAGCTAACTTTCCCCTGAGTATCATGTACACCAGAACCACTTTTCACTTGATTATATATTGAATCTTTTCATCCATTTATCAGACAAACTTTGCAGTTCATCTAGGTACCCTGTAAGCTGATGTGATCGTTTTCATTCCTTTCTTCTCCTGACTTTAGCATCATCCACAAACATGTTTAGATACGGGTCTAGTCCTTCAGACAAGTCATCTACAAATACCAATGATAGCGGTGAGCCCAAGACCGAACCCTGCAACACTCTCTTTGTAACCTCACCCATTTAGGGAACGTGCCTTTTACCTGCGCAGTTTGCTTCCTTCCGCTGAGGCAATCCTCAGTTAAGTGAAGGAGTTGCTCATATTCCAGCTTGTAACTCTAGCTTCTTAGTCAACATTAGATAAGGTGTAGTGTCAAAGGCTCACTGGCATTTTCTTGTTCTAAAACTAAACTAACTCCGTCACAATAGTGTAAAGGGTTCGTGACCCACGACCCTTTTCTCTGGAAGCGTGTTGTCTCCAAATTAAGTAGTTTCTCCAATGTAGGAGGTCATTTATTTATTTTCTATCTTTTGCAATGTTTAACAAAAAACACCAGTCAAATGGAGATCTTTATTAAATACAGTCACGACATTTGCCCTGATCCACATTTTGGAGCCACCTTCTCCTCAGAAGTCCTATTAAACAGTATTTCGAGAAGCTTAGCAAATGCATTAGGATTGTTAAAGTATCGTTCTGTATAAGAGAGTCGCTGACCGTCCTTGAGCAATTGCCCTTCTTTCCTCCTACTTTATAACTCCTAAAGAATAAACGTGTTGACTTTAATTAAACGAAGGTACAGAAGAAAAGCCTTCCTACGAATGCCTGGGTCTGATCCCGGTTAGAGAATTAAACTAAGGTTTAAACTTCTTAACTAGAATTGGCAAGATTCCAAATGGAAAGAATCAAAGGAAGGCTACCCAGCTAGCCAGCAGATTAGATGGTGATGATTGTACGGTAAGTCATGATATCCTTTACCCTTCCTCATCATTTAGCGGGTTGGAAATAGAAGGATTGTGTACAACATGTACAACGTGACAAGTGACCAGAGCGAGAGAGCGCGGGAACCATATGACAACGTAACAAGTGACCAGAGCGAGAGAGCGCGGGAACCATATGACAACGTAACAAGTGACCAGAGCGAGAGAGCGCGGGAACCATATGACAACGTAACAAGTGACCAGAGCGAGAGAGCGCGGGAACCATATGACAACGTAACAAGTGACCAGAGCGAGAGAGCGTGGGAACCATATGACAACGTAACAAGTGACCAGAGCGAGAGAGCGTGGGAACCATATGACAACGTAACAAGTGACCAGAGCGAGAGAGCGAGGGAACCATATGACAACGTAACAAGTGACCAGAGCGAGAGAGCGCGGGAACCATATGACAACGTAACAAGTGACCAGAGCGAGAGAGCGTGGGAACCATATGACACCGTAACAAGTGACCAGAGCGAGAGAGCGCGGGAACCATATGACAACGTAACAAGTGACCAGAGCGAGAGAGCGAGGGAACCATATGACAACGTAACAAGTGACCAGAGCGAGAGAGCGAGGGAACCATATGACAACGTAACAAGTGACCAGAGCGAGAGAGCGAGGGAACCATATGACAACGTAACAAGTGACCAGAGCGAGAGAGCGTGGGAACCATATGACAACGTAACAAGTGACCAGAGCGAGAGAGCGTGGGAACCATATGACAACGTAACAAGTGACCAGAGCGAGAGAGCGTGGGAACCATATGACAACGTAACAAGTGACCAGAGCGAGAGAGCGTGGGAACCATATGACAACGTAACAAGTGACCAGAGCGAGAGAGCGTGGGAACCATATGACAACGTAACAAGTGGGTGGCGGTCGTCCTGATCTTTTAAGCCATATACAGATTTCTTAACTGCCAGTCACAGAGTACGTGGTGAAGACAACACGTCCCTGTACAGGATTAGGATTGTTAACTGCTCTGTCATTCTTTCGTCGTCAACATTATAAAGACTAATTCATTTATCTTTCCGTGTGTGAGCGTACATAAGCTTTTTACACAAGTATTATGTTCCAGCTTAAAGTGTAAGCTGACATCTTCACTGCATACATTAATCATTTCCTCCTACTTCCCAGCTTGCTAAGTAGGTTAGTGGTCTGTGTTCGTGTCGTCTCTTATAACGTTGATTAATCATGAAGATCCTCGATGATCCGTCAGTGGAAGAACTGGGTCACTAAGGCATAGCAGCGCCCACCTGGAGCGCACCGTCAGTGGAAGAACTGGGTCACTAAGGCATAGCAGCGCCCACCTGGAGCGCACCGTCAGTGGAAGAACTGGGTCACTAAGGCATAGCAGCGCCCACCTGGAGCGCACCGTCAGTGGAAGAACTGGGTCACTAAGGCATAGCAGCGCCCACCTGGAGCGCACCGTCAGTGGAAGAACTGGGTCACTAAGGCATAGCAGCGCCCACCTGGAGCGCAAGGTCCCGGGATTACTACCTGACTCTGACGTCACTCAGACTGCCAGTCTTAGAGCCAAGTGAAATTCCTTTACCTGGAGATCCACCAGCCAGCCACGTATTCTGAACCCATAACGTTTTTGCTGGTACTTTGATATCTTTTGCTTTTTGTGTAATTTAGTGAAATTTAGCATTAGGGTAGACATGGGCTGTTGTGTTGGCTCTCAAGTTCCCCGACATGTGTTTACCTAGATTTCTGACCAGCGAATCTCCCAGAATCATGAAACTGTCATCGTCATTCTTCTCTTCTAAGTTGCTGAATACTATAGAGTGATTGATCGTGAGTGAGGCTAACGGGGTCGGAAGGAGGAGGAGAGGAAGGGGTCCGAGAGAGAGAGAGAGAGAGAGAGAGAGAGAGAGAGAGAGAGAGAGAGAGAGAGAGAGAGAGAGAGAGAGAGAGAGAGAGAGAGAGAGAGAGAGAGATCTTACATTCCCTGGACATCCAGCAGATGATGATAATGACATACAATACACTGTTACAGTCATAACCAACTGACAGAGTAATGGAAGTTCTCAATATATTGCCCAGTAGTCTATGTACACAGTGTTGACTGCAGTACCTTACAACAAGTGCCGCTAACGGTATCACATATGTAATCATAAACTTACCGAAGCATACTTCTCTCACTCATACTCAACTAATATATGTGTATAGAAGGGATCTACCTTCTCAGATATATATCATACGAATGTATCTTTCTATTTATGATCAAAAGACATGAACAACTTCTTGATATCCTTAGTATAACATTGGAAACAGTAAACTCCAGCTATGTGACACCAGGCGCTGAGTTACTGCTTGTCCAAAACATGGGAATCTCCCTATAAAGAACTCAGCCGTCTGGTTTGTCAACTACCAAATAGTAACATATATCTCTACTGTATGTATAAGTCTAGTAACCTACAAACAGATATGCACACACATTCATTTCATCAGCACAAACAGTGGCTAATTTTCTTTACATGCAGATGTGCTCCAAGGTTTAAAGAGATGTGAACTGTCAGTTTCCAGACTTGCCTTGGATTCCAGAACATTTGATAACGCATGAGATCAGCAGTTCCTGAAACACACTGTCTATTTTCTGATGGATATTGGCACCAACATGAGCCCTTTAATATCATTATGTGTGATCATTATATGAATCATCATTATAAACGTTTATATAGTACGTGACTATCTTAGACATATTGTTACATATGCAAGTGACATAATGCTCAGACAGTATTTGATCTTCACTAACAGTTCAAATATCTTTATTCTTCACTGGAGGTTTACGTTAACCAGTCGACATACACACCACTAGTGATCTGAGCCACAGCACAAGTACCACTGATTTGACAAGAAACCTGACCATAATAGAGCCATGTGTCCCGGTGTATATATATGTATACTTTGGTGGAGTAAATCCTTCTGGTAAGTAACAGGAGATTTACTGAGTATAAAAGAGGAAACTGGTGTTGGTGGCTAATATTAGGGGTTGACATCATGTAGGTTATGTAGGTTATGGGTCAATAAAAAATAACACTAGCAATTCTCCCAATATCATAACAACATTTAGTTTCTCACATTAATGCTACATGATCACCAGTCACTAACGTACACTCTCTGTTGTTATAGTAACGTGCCAGCCGACCGTACACTTCCCCTCTGCACATAAAACCTCGGCTAGCTGAAATGTATGTTTGTGTGTCCGTAGACAAGATTCTTTATGTTGCTGAAAATGTGGTTTGGTGTATGAGAGTTGGTAAGACTACAGAGAATTTTGTTGTTACTAAAATGTGAGTCAGAGAGTCCGAAGACTTGTTTGACGCTAGTGAGAATTCAATCAAATTTCAGAGAGAACTTCCTTTTTCCTACATTAGCTGAGACGACACGGCATATTGAATGACGTAATCAAGGCCATCTCGTTATCGATATATATATATATATATATATATATATATATATATATATATATATATATATATATATATATATATATATATATATATATATATATATATATATATATTTTTTTTTCTTTCAAACTATTTGCCATTTCCCGCGTTAGCGAGGTAGCATTAATAACAGAGGACTGGGCCTTTGAGGGAATATCCTCACCTGGCCCCCTTCTCTGTTCCTTCTTTTGGAAAATTAAAAAAAAAAAAAGAGAGGGGAGGATTTCCAGCCCCATGCTCCCTCCCCTTTTAGTCGCCTTCTACGACACGCAGGGAATACGTGGGAAGTATTCTTTCTCCCCTATCCCCAGGGATAATATATATATATATATATATATATATATATATATATATATATATATATATATATATATATATATATATATATATATATATATATATATATATATATATATATATATATATATATATATTTATATATATATATATATATATATATATATATATATATATATATATATATATATATATATATATATATATATATATATATATATATATATAGTGTATATATATCGTAACGCAAGAGGTCAAAGTCGTGAGCGTGATTTAGTATATGCTGATAACCACAAAGAAGTGAGACACGATGAGTTCCCAAGTGCAGTTTCGTATAATGATCACATCGTCAGGGGAGATACAAGAATGAGATAGATGATGAGGATCGGTCAGTTCATATACAAGGTAGAGACGAAGTTAAGACGCCATAGGTAAACAGCGTCATCCATTAGTTCTTTTTTTATGACTATGAAAGATAGAGTGTCAGAGCCCCGTGGGCGTTGCATATGTGAGTCAAACATGTAACACATAAGAAGCCAGACTGATGATGTTTCATCGTGATAAACTCTTCTCACGTGGGTGGAAGTTGAACGATTAATAGATACCTTTTCTCCCTACATTATCGAAATACATGAAGAAATCAACCCTCGCTCTTGCTATTTATTAATCATAGATGAAATCATTTATATAATGTTATCAAACCATGAGCCAGGCAGTGCATGTCTTAAGTTTGGTCAAAAAAAATAATGTATGTTACATATTGTATGACAGTGTGTGATACAGAAGTATAACCTTTGGGTAGTAGGGATATTAGGATGGTATTAGTAATGGTGTGTTGCCATCCGAGATCTTCTGGCAGGTGTGTTGCCCAAGTCTCCAGGCAGATCCTGTCATAAAGTGATGGACGCTCAGGATGACGTCCAAGTGTACGTACATGGTGAGTCCTGGATACTCAAGGTCATGACCCCATGAACACCATGACCCAGACTTTATATGCCTATCTTTAACAACATCACAAGACTGGGACAAAATACTGTATGATAATTCATGTATTGTGTCCTCACTTGTACTAACACTTGGTCACACACTCACAGTCTAGATCCATCAGGAGCAACTTCATTAGTGTCTCAACAAAATTCATGACCTTGAGTCATGCTGAACCTCCAACACTTTTGTTGGGAAGAAGAAAAATAAGAGTGAGAGAAACAATGATACAAATTAGAACAATAACAGTATATCATCCCTGGCCTGGTGGTCGAAAAGACGTAATTACCACTCACATAATGACTCCAACTCCTTACTGGGTCACTGGCATTGATGAAATATTCAGTTGATAAAAGACATTTACAGTTATACTCTGTGAACTTTATATCAAACCTGGAGAGAAGGTACATACATACTTACCTGTACTTATGACGACATTATGCCCAAAAAGGCAGGTCCAGCGCGTCGTGCTCATCGGAAAAAGGTCTTGAGTTAGTATGAGTCGGTTGTGTAGGGTTATGTGTGAGATGGCGAGAGATTGTGTTTGTGGACTTAATGCCAGTAGCCCATGTGTGGGTGAGGCAGAAAGAAAAGATATTTAACTTGGTTGAAACTGCTGCCTACCACCTACCTACTCTCTCTCTCTCTCTCTCTCTCTCTCTCTCTCTCTCTCTCTCTCTCTCTCTCTCTCTCTCTCTCTCTCTCTCTATGTATATATATATATATATATATATATATATATATATATATATATATATATATATATATATATATATATATATATATATATATATATATATATATATATATATATATATATATATATATATATATATATATATATATATATATATATATATATATATATATATATATATATATATATATTCCACTGCAATACCATCCAAACCTGCTGCCTTGCCGGCTTTCATCTTCCGCAAAGCTTTCACTACCTCTTCTCTGTTTACCAAATCATTTTCCCTAACCCTCTCACTTTGCACACCACCTCGACCAAAACACCCTATATCTGCCACTCTATCATCAAACACATTCAACAAACCTTCAAAATACTCACTCCATCTCCTTCTCACATCACCACTACTTGTTATCACCTCCCAACTTGCGCCCTTCACCGCAGTTCCCATTTGCTCCCTTGTCTTACGCACTTTATTTACCTCCTTCCAGAACATCTTTTTATTCTCCCTAAAATTTAATGATACTCTCTCACCCCAACTCTCATTTGCCCTTTTTTTCACCTCTTGCACCTTTCTCTTGACCTCCTGTCTCTTTCTTTTATACATCTCCCACTCAATTGCATTTTTTCCCTGCAAAAATCGTCCAAATGCCTCTCTCTTCTCTTTCACTAATACTCTTACTTCTTCATCCCACCACTCACTACCCTTTCTAATCAACCCACCTCCCACTCTTCTCATGCCACAAGCATCTTTTGCGCAATCCATCACCGATTCCCTAAATACATCCCATTCCTCCCCCACTCCCCTTACTTCCATTGTTCTCACCTTTTTCCATTCTGTACTCAGTCTCACCTGGTACTTCCTCACACAGGTCTCCTTCTCAAGCTCACTTACTCTCACCACCCTCTTCACCCCAACATTCTCTTCTTTTCTGAAAACCCATACAAATCTTCACCTTAGCCTCCACAAGATAATGATCAGACATCCCTCCAGTTGCACCTCTCAGCACATTAACATCCAAAAGTCTCTCTTTCGCACGCCTGTCAATTAACACGTAATCCAATAACGCTCTCTGGCCATCTCTCCTACTTACATAAGTATACTTATGTATATCTCGTTTTTTAAACCAGGTATTCCCAATCATCAGTCCTTTTTCAGCACATAAATCTACAAGCTCTTCACCATTTCCATTTACAACACTGAACACCCCATGTATACCAATTATTCCCTCAACTGCCACATTACTCACCTTTGCATTCAAATCACCCATCACTATGACCCGGTCTCGTGCATCAAAACCACTAACACACTCATTCAGCTGCTCCCAAAACACTTGCCTCTCTTGATCTTTCTTCTCATGCCCAGGTGCATATGCACCAATAATCACCCACCTCTCTCCATCAACTTTCAGTTTTACCCATATTAATCGAGAATTTACTTTCTTACACTCTATCACATACTCCCACAACTCCTGTTTCAGGAGTATTGCTCAGGAGTATAAATAAATAATATATATATATGCTTATATATATATATATATATATATATATATATATATATATATATATATATATATATATATATATATATATATATATATATATATATATATATATATATATATATATATATATATATATATATATATATATATATAGGGGAGAAAGAATACTTCCCACGTATTCCCTGCGTGTCGTAGAAGGCGACTAAAAGGGGAGGGAGCGGGGGGCTGGAAATCCTCCCCTCTCGTTTTTTTTTTTTATTTTCCAAAAGAAGGAACAGAGAAGGGGGTCAGGTGAGGATATTCCCTCTAAGGCCCAGTCCTCTGTTCTTAACGCTACCTCGCTAATGCGGGAAATGGCGAATAGTATGAAAGAAAGAAAAGATATATATATATATATATATATATATATATATATATATATATAAAGGTACAGCATGAATGTGGGAGTAGTGAAGATAAAAGGCATATCGAATATGAGGATGTAGTGAAGATGAGGATGTATTAAAGATGAGCGTTTGGTAAAGGTGAAAATGAGGTTGTTGTGCAGTTTAGGAAATACTTAAGATTAGACTTCTGTAGTGAAAATGGAGTTGTAATGAAAATAAGATATATATATATATATATATATATATATATATATATATATATATATATATATTATATATATATATATATATATATATATATATATATATATATACATATATATATATATATATATATATATATATATATATATATATATATATATATATATATATATATATATATATATATATATATATATATATATATATATATACATATATATATATATATATATATATATATATATATATATATATATATATATATATATATATATATATATATATATATATATATATATAGGCGTGGGCTATGGATAGAGTTGTGCGCAGGAGGATGGATGTGCTGGAAATGAGATGTTTGAGGACAATGTGTGGTGTGAGGTGGTTTGATCGAGTAAGTAACGCAAGGGTAAGAGAGATGTGTGGAAATAAAAAGAGCGTGGTTGAGAGAGCAGAAGAGGGTGTTTTGAAATGGTTTGGGCACATGGAGAGAATAAGTGAGGAAAGATTGACCAAGAGGATATATGTGTCGGAGGTGGAGGGAACGAGAAGTGGGAGACCAAATTGGAGGTGGAAAGATGGAGTGAAAAAGATTTTGTGTGATCGGGGCCTGAACATGCAGGAGGGTGAAAGGAGGGCAAGGAATAGAGTGAATTGGATCGATGTGGTATACCGGAGTTGACGTGCTGTCAGTGGATTGAATCAGGGCATGTGAAGCGTCTGGGGTAAACCATGGAAAGCTGTGTAGGTATGTATATTTGCGTGTGTGGACGTATGTATATACATGTGTATGGGGTGGGTTAGGCCATTTCTTTCGCCTGTTTCCTTGCGCTACCTCGCAAACGCGGGAGACAGCGACAAAGCAAAAAAAAAATATGGAGGAAGTGAAGTGTTTTAGATATCTGGGAGTGGATCTGTCAGCGGATGGAACCATGGAAGCGGAAGTGGATCATAGGGTGGGGGAGGGGGCGAAAATTTTGGGAGCCTTGAAAAATGTGTGGAAGTCGAGAACATTATCCCGGAAAGCAAAAATGGGTATGTTTGAAGGAATAGTGGTTCCAACAATGTTGTATGGTTGCGAGGCGTGGGCTATGGATAGAGTTGTGCGCAGGAGGATGGATGTGCTGGAAATGAGATGTTTGAGGACAATGTGTGGTGTGAGGTGGTTTGATCGAGTAAGTAACGTAAGGGTAAGAGAGATGTGTGGAAATAAAAAGAGCGTGGTTGAGAGAGCAGAAGAGGGTGTTTTGAAATGGTTTGGGCACATGGAGAGAATGAGTGAGGAAAGATTGACCAAGAGGATATATGTGTCGGAGGTGGAGGGAACGAGGAGAAGAGGGAGACCAAATTGGAGGTGGAAAGATGGAGTGAAAAGGATTTTGTGTGATCGGGGCCTGAACATGCAGGAGGGTGAAAGGAGGGCAAGGAATAGAGTGAATTGGAGCGATGTGGTATACAGGGGTTGACGTGCTGTCAGTGGATTGAATCAAGGCATGTGAAGCGTCTGGGGTAAACCATGGAAAGCTGTGTAGGTATGTATATTTGCGTGTGTGGACGTGTGTATGTACATGTGTATGGGGGGGGGGGTTGGGCCATTTCTTTCGTCTGTTTCCTTGCGCTACCTCGCAGACGCGGGAGACAGCGACAAGGCTAAAAAAAAAAAAAAAAAAAAATATATATATATATATATATATATATATATATATATATATATATATATATATATATATATATATATATATATATATATCTTCGTTATACTTTGATATTCAGTTCTCAATCTTATTTTCATTACAACTTCATCTTCACTACAAGAAGTCTAATCATAAGTATTTCCTCAGCTGCACAACAACCTCATTTTCACCTTCACCAAAGGCTCATCTTTAATATATCCTCATCTTCACTACATCCTCATACTCGATATGCCTTTCATCTTCATTACTCTCACATTCATGCTGTACCTTTCTTTACCGTCAATACTCCTTCATCGTCAAATCCTCAATCCCATTCCAACTTCGTCTTCATAGTGGAGATGCATAGTGGATATCTTCTTGTGCCGTTTACATAGAATTCCATGTGGATACAAAAAACCATATGTGAAAATGACAAGTTCAGGCGTTAGAAAAACCAACATTCAGATGTGAATTTTCGTCTTTAATCTGATCCTATTGAATCTGGTTAAAAGCCAGAAATATCAGTGTTCACTTCCGTACCAGTTGCCTTCCCAAAAGAATCTTCACAGTTTCAGTAATTTTAATCCTCATCAAACACATCTTCACTTATCATTTTTACTTGAGTCTTATGGGTCAGATGGATGGCCATCCTTTTTATTACAATCTTATCTTCACTAATCCCAGATTTTCATACCATCTTTACGGATCAGTTCAATGGAAATCATTACACCGATGTTTATTGTGAAATCACCTTCACTATTTTCTCGACCCCTCTGTCTGTATCCAGGATATAACGTAATATTATGTCTTTTCCACTTTGGCAGCTTTAAAGACCATGGAGGTTAAAGACAAGAACGTTCGAGAAGTGACACCCCAGACAAGGTTCATAAGTAAGTTCCTACACGATCACATTTATCCATCGAATGACCCGGTTTCTATAGTTATCAGGACCCAATTGATGACCAGGTACGAGAGATACTGCCAGAAACACCAAGTTGAAGACGCACCGTTCTTCATGATAGAAAATGCCTTGGCCATCCTCGGTTATAAACCTACTATTAAGGTGAAGGCTCGCCAAGGTACTGGATATCTAAATGCTTTTGGAGGTCTTCAGTGGAAAAGTCCCATCCTTGATGTCCAGAAACGGACATCAAGGCTTAAAAGGAAACGAGACTCCGAAGACCCAGTTCCCGTGGAGCCTAAGAGAAGGAAGACTTTGAAGGCTATCACAGATAGGCAGAAGGATGACTCTTTCCTCAAGTTCTTTGTCAATAATATCATAAAAACTAACGAGCCATCAGATCTTGTAGTTAGGGAACATCTGATGAAGAACTACCGGGAATTCTGTAGTGAAGAAGGCGTGAATCCTTCGTCAGTCGTTGCTGTTGGACGCATCCTCGGTGGCTTAGGGTATAAAGCTACCAAGAGGGTTGTTCGCGATGGGGTGCAAAGATACGCATACACTGGTCTGTCTTGGCTGGACGTCCAGCAACGAACCTTGAGGGTTAAAGATACCAAACGTGCGTTGGAAGACCTAGTTTCCAGAAAAACTCAGAATCATTTTCTGGCCATAATCGGTCAGCACGAAGTTATAAAAGCCTACTTTAAATGAGGAAATCATCCTTAAAGCCAAACACTGGTTTCGACCGAGGGGTAGAAGTTAGATAATGATTCTTCTTCTGTTTCCAAGGAACCTTCTTTATATATATATATATATACATATACTTTTTCTTTCTTTTAAACTATTCGCCATTTCCCGCGTTAGCGAGGTAGCGTTAAGAACAGAGGACTTGGCCTTTTTGGAATATCCTCACCTGGCCCCCTCTGTTCCTTCTTTTGGAAAAAAAAAAAAAAAAACGAGAGGGGAGGATTTCCAGCCCCCCGCTCCCTCCCCTTTTAGTCGCCTTCTACGACACGCAGGGAATACGTGGGAAGTATCTTTCTTTCTTTCAAACTATTCGCCATTTCCCGCATTAGCGAGGTAGCGTTAAGAACAGAGTACTGGGCCTTTGAGTGAATATCCTCACCTGGCCCCCTTCTCTGTTCCTTCTTTTGGAAAATTAAAAAAAAAAGTAGAGAAGGGAGGACTTCCAGCCCCCCGCTCCCTCCCCTTTTAGTCGCCTTCTACGACACTCAGGGAATACGTGGGAAGTATTCTTTCTCCCCTATCCCCAGGGATAATATATATATATATATATATATATATATATATATATATATATATATATATATATATATATATATATATATATATATATATATATATATCCCTGGGGATAGGGGAGAAAGAATACTTCTCACGTATTCCCTGCGTGTCGTAGAAGGCGACTAAAAGGGAAGGGAGCGGGGGGCTGGAAATCCTCCCCTCTCATTTTTAATTTTCCAAAAGAAGGAACAGAGAAGGGGGCTAAGTGAGGATATTCCCTCAAAGGCTCAGTCCTCTGTTCTTAACGCTACCTCGCTAACGCGGGAAATGGCGAATCGTGTGAAAAAAAAAAAAAAAAAAAAAAAAATATATATATATATATATATATATATATATATATATATATATATATATATATATATATATATATATATATATATATATATATATATATATATATATATATATATATGTATATATATATATATATATATATATATATATAGTTGTTTATTAGACAGGTTTATCACAAAAAATGGTTTGTTGTTCATGGTCCAGTCGCTGTTTGTAATAAGATAGTACAACTTACAATTGAGTGACATTTGTAGCCTATTGCGTTCTTTCCTTAATCTATCATGGCAATAGTCCAACATTCGGTTCTTCCAGTGTGTCGGTATTGTCATTTGAAAGGCACGTTTCTACTCTCTTGAAATGCGAAAAGCCTTGGGAACTTATCGTGTTTCATTTTCCCCCGTGGACCCATAGGAATATATATATATATATATATATATATATATATATATATATATATATATGTACACATATATATATATATATATATCTATTTGCTTTGTCGCTGTCTCCCGCGTTAGCGAGGTAGCGCAAGGAAACAGACGAAAGAATGGCCCAACCCGCCCACATACACATGTATATACATACACGTCCACACATGCAAATATACATACCTATACATCTCAATGTACACATATATATACACACACAGACATATAAATATATACACATGTACATACTTCATCCTGTCTGTCTTTATTTGTTCCCATCGCCACCTCGACACACATGGAATAACATCCCCCTCCCCCCTCGTGTGTGCGAGGTAGCGCTAGGAAAAGACACCAAAGGCCCCATTCGTTCACACTCAGTCTCTAGCTGTCATGTAATAATGCACCGAAACCACAGCTCCCTTTCCACATCCAGGCCCCACACACCTTTCCATGGTTTACCCCAGACGCTTCATATGCCTTGATTCAATCCACTGACAGCACGTCGACCCCGGTATACCACATCGCTCCAATTCACTCTATTCTTTGCCCGCCTTTCACCCTCCTGCATGCTTCAGGCCCCGATCACTCAAAATCTTTTTCACTACATCATTCCACCTCCAATTTGGTCTCCCACTTCTCCTTGTTCCCTCCACCTCTGACACATATATCCTCTTGGTCAATCTTTCCTCACTCATTCTCTCCTTGTGACCAAACCATTTGAAAACACCCTCTTCTGCTCTCTCAACCACACTCTTTTTATTTCCACACATCTCTCTCACCCTTACATTACTTACTCGATCAAACCACCTCACACCACACATTGTCCTCAAACATCTCATTTCCAGCACATCCACCCTCCTGCGCACAACTCTATCCATAGGCCCACGCCTCGCAACCATACAACATTGTTGGAACCACTATTCCTTCAAACATACCCATTTTTGCTTTCCGAGATAATGTTCTCGACTTCCAAACATTCTTCAAGGCTCCCAGAATTTTCGCCCCCCTCCCCCACCCTATGATTCACTTCCGCTTGCATGGTTCCATCCACTGCCAGATCTACTCCCAGATATCTAAAACACTGTACTTCTTCCAGTGCGAAAATTTTGGGAGCCTTGAAAAATGTGTGGAAGTCGAGAACATTATCCCGGAAAGCAAAAATGGGTATGTTTGAAGGAATAGTAGTTCCAACAATGTTGTATGGTTGCGAGCCGTGGGCTATGGATAGAGTTGTGCGCAGGAGGATGGATGTGCTGGAAATGAGATGTTTGAGGACAATGTGTGGTGTGAGGTGGTTTGATCGAGTAAGTAACGTAAGGGTAAGAGAGATGTGTGGAAATAAAAAGAGCGTGGTTGAGAGAGCAGAAGAGGGTGTTCTGAAATGGTTTGGGCACATGGAGAGAATGAGTGAGGAAAGATTGACCAAGAGGATATATGTGTCGGAGGTGGAGGGAACGAGGAGAAGAGGGAGACCAAATTGGAGGTGGAAAGATGGAGTGAAAAGGATTTTGTGTGATCGGGGCCTGAACATGCAGGAGGGTGAAAGGAGGGCAAGGAATAGAGTGAATTGGAGCGATGTGGTATACAGGGGTTGACGTGCTGTCAGTGGATTGAATCAAGGCATGTGAAGCGTCCGGGGTAAACCAAGGAAAGCTGTGTAGGTATGTATATTTGCGTGTGTGGACGTGTGTATGTACATGTGTATGGGGGGGGGTTGGGCCATTTCTTTCGTCTGTTTCCTTGCGCTACCTCGCAAACGCGGGAGACAGCGACAAAGTATAAAAAAAAAAAAAAAATATATATATATATATATATATATATATATATATATATATATATATATATATATATTATCCCTGGGGATAGGGGAGAAAGAATACTTCCCACGTATTCCCTGCGTGTCGTAGAAGGCGACTAAAAGGGGAGGGAGCGGGGGGCTGGAAATCCTCCCCTCTCAATTTGTGGTGGGTTGATTAGAAAGGGTAGTGAGAGGTGGGATGAAGAAGTAAGATTATTAGTGAAAGAAGAGAGAGGCATTTGGACGATTTTTGCAGGGAAAAAATGATATTGAGTGGGAGATGTATAAAAGAAAGAGACTGGAGGTCAAGAGAAAGGTGCAAGAGGTGAAAAAGAGGGCAAATGAGAGTTGGGGTGAGAGAGTATCATTAAATTTTAGGGAGAAAAAAAAGATGTTCTCGAAGGAGGTAAATAAAGTGCGTAAGACAAGGGAGCAAATGGGAACTGCAGTGAAGGGGGATAATGGGGAGGTGATAACAAGTAGTGGTGATGTGAGAAGGAGATGGAGTGAGAATTTTGAAGGTTTGTTGAATGTGTTTGATGATAGAGTGGCAGATATAAGGTGTTTTGGTCGCGGTGGTGTACAAAGTGAGAGGGTTAGGGAAAATGATTTGGTAAACAGAGAAGAGGTAGTAAAAGCTTTGCGGAGATAAAAGCCAGGCAAGGCAGCAGGTTTGGATGGTATTGCAGTGGAATTCATTAAAAAGGGGGTGACTGTATTATTGACTGGTTGGTAAGGTTATTTAATGTATGTATGACTCATGGTGAGGTGCCTGAGGATTGGCGGAATGCTTGCATAGTGCCATTGTACAAAGGCAAAGGGGATAAGAGTGAGTGCTCAAATTACAGAGGTATAAGTTTGTTGAGTGTTCCTGGTAAATTATATGGGAGGGTATTGATTGAGAGGGTGAAGGCATGTACAGAGCATCAGATTGGGGAAGAGCAGTGTGGTTTCAGAAGTGGTAGAGGATGTGTGGGATCAGGTGTTTGCTTTGAAGAATGTATGTGAGAAATACTTAGAAAAGCAAATGGATTTGTATGTAGCATTTATGGATCTGGAGAAGGCATATGACAGAGTTGATAGGGATGCTCTGTGGAAGGTATTCAAGAATATATGGTGTGGGAGGCAAGTTGTTAGAAGCAGTGAAAAGTTTTTATCGAGGATGTAAGGCATGTGTACGTGTAGGAAGAGAGGAAAGTGATTGGTTCTCAGGTTTGCGGCAGGGGTGTGTGATGTCTCCATGGTTGTTTAATTTGTTTATGGATGGGGTTGTTAGGGAGGTGAATGCAAGAGTTTTGGAAAGAGGGGCAAGTATGAAGTCTGTTGTGTATGAGAGAGCTTGGGAAGTGAGTCAGTTGTTGTTCGCTGATGATACAGCGCTGGTGGCTGATTCATGTGAGAAACAGTAGAAGCTGGTGACTGAGTTTGGTAAAGTGTGTGAAAGAAGATAGTTAAGAGTAAATGTGAATAAGAGCAAGGTTATTAGGTACAGTAGGGTTGAGGGTCAAGTCAATTGGGAGGTGAGTTTGAATGGAGAAAAACTGGAGGAAGTGAAGTGTTTTAGATATCTGGGAGTGGATCTGGCAGCGGATGGAACCATGGAAGCGGAAGTGATCATAGGGTGGGGGAGGGGGCGAAAATTCTGGGGGCCTTGAAGAATGTGTGGAAGTCGAGAACATTATCTCGGAAAGCAAAAATGGGTATGTTTGAAGGAATAGTGGTTCCAACAATGTTGTATGGTTGCGAGGCGTGGGCTATGGATAGAGTTGTGCGCAGGAGGATGGATGTGCTGGAAATGAGATGTTTGAGGACAATGTGTGGTGTGAGGTGGTTTGATCGAGTAAGTAACGTAAGGGTAAGAGAGATGTGTGGAAATAAAAAGAGCGTGGTTGAGAGAGCAGAAGAGGGTGTTTTGATATGGTTTGGGCACATGGAGAGAATGAGTGAGGGAAGATTGACCAAGAGGATATATGTGTCGGAGGTGGAGGGAACGAGGAGAAGAGGGAGACCAAATTGGAGGTGGAAAGATGGATTGAAAAAGATTTTGTGTGATCGGGGCCTGAACATGCAGGAGGGTGATAGGAGGGCAAGGAATAGAGTGAATTGGATCGATGTGGTATACCGGGGTTGACTTGCTGTCAGTGTATTGAATCGGGGCATGTGAAGCGTCTGGGGTAAACCATTGAAAGCTGTGTAGGTATGTATATTTGCGTGTGTGGACGTATGTATATACATGTGTATGGGGGTGGGTTGGGCCATTTCTTTCGTCTGTTTCCTTGCGCTACTTCGCAAACGCGGGAGACAGCGACAAAGCAAAAAAAAAAAAAAAAAAAGAAATACATATATATATATATATATATATATATATATATATATATATATATATATATATATATATATATATATATATATATATATATATATATATATATTCTAATACTATATTTATGTTGCTTAAGTCTAACAGAAACATCCTCATAAAATATATCAAAATTTCCACTTGGCACTGTATAGGTGCATCCAAGAGAATTTTCTGGTGATTTCCTGATTAAGATATTCTTTATAGTATTATTGTTGCTGAAGGCAACATTTACATTAGATTTAAGCAACATGGGAAGTAAAGTAAAATTATTATTAAGCGGGAGAACTAAAAGATTCTTGGTGTCAATTGGATGTTTGGACTCAACTCTATAAAATGATTTCTTTGCTAACTTAAGGGATTTGTCAATGAAAGATCTAGGGTACTTTAACTTAAGTCCAATAGAATATATCTTCTCAAACTCATCATCAACCAAGTCTGGACTGCAAATGCGTAATACCCTAAGGAACATAGATTGAAATGATGATAATTTAACTCTGTTATGTTGAGATGAGTAATAATGGATATATATATGAGCATACACTGGTACGTTTTCTGTATATGCTAAGCTTAAACTTGTTTCCTTGCCTATGGATCATGCAATCTAAAGATGGTAACATACCATTATTTTCATTCTCTACAGTAAATTTGATGGAAGGTACTAAGTTGCTAAGTAAGGGGAGAAATATGTGTTAATTTTCATTTGAATGATTCCCATTTCAATAAAGAAAGTAAGTTGTTGTTGAAAGGTAACAGTTCTCTTATCAAAAGTTTGTCATCTTTGTCCCCTTCATTGCCATACATGTATGGACTTAACAAAACACATAAACAGAATTTTCCAGCAAGACCTATAATGAGTTCAGTAGGCTCCATCACATATGAATTGTCAAAATAGTTAGTCTCTTTATTAAGCCCTTTAGTGGGTAAGGTATCAAATTCTAATATCATGATCAATGTAGACTTAGTCAACAAGCTGAACGATATCAATGTTAATTTTGATTTCAAACTAGTTATATTTCTGAGGTGCTTTCTTGGTATATAATGCTGTCAAGAGCAACAGATTTAAAGGGAACATAATGTGAAAACTGACGACAAAATAAACTATGAAAGATGAAGATGATGATGAGGAGGAGGAAGGGAAGGAGGAGGAATGATTATAAATAGAAGAAAGGTTATAGTATGAAAAAATGGAAGAGGAACTAGCGTAAATGGGATGACCTTGATTAGGGCCACATTTGCCCGTGTTGTCTCTGCTATCATGAGTCCCATCCACTAGACACGCTAGACACCCATCTTCATCACCCATTATGTAATATATCAAGACAGCAATTTACCGGCCGCTAATAAGCGAAGTACATCATAACTAAGCACATACTAAAACATCGTAACTGGTTATTATGGCCTCTACCTGCTGCCTCTTTCCATAGAATGGGCTAACGAAGATTGTCCACTTGTATGTTAAAACCCAACTTACCGCAAACTTGGTGGTAGAGTTCACTTTTTATGTTTGTTCTTGGGTGTATGGAGGCACACCTGGGTGTACCTGGACGTACCTGGAGGTACCTAAATGCATCTGAGAGTAGCTGAACGCATTCTGGGTTAACCTTGAAGCACCTGGTTGTACCTGCTCACAAACGATTGTATTTGTACGCACCTGGTTGTACCTGTACTCACTTGGATATACACTGACGCACCTGGTTATACCTGGACGCACTTGGATGCATGTGAGTGATCCCCGATGTATCTAGGTTTACCTGGCTCCGCTTTAATGTACCTGTGTTCGTCCGGATGCATCTAGGTACACGTGAACGTACCTGGGTGTACCTGGGTGTACCCTGGTGTGGCTGAGTACACCTGACGTTCTTTATACCTTCTGCGTCTTATCTTAGTAACACTGACTCGCGTCCCTACAGGGTTGGATGATATCATTTTTATAGCATATGTCACCACGCCCTGAGATTACCTTTTTCAATTATTGTATAATCACTTTATCATCACTATTGTAATATTATGTTATAGGACATCATTAAAGGTACAACTGCTATTCGTAAATTTGGTATATTTGGTATATTTAGATTTGTAGCAGGTGTATCAGGAGGAGCAGCCTTGGTGTTGGTGATGTTCAGAGAAGCTACCACAGTGTTGGTGAGTTCTCCTCCTGTACTCTCCCTGCCCACCTTCCCCCGGCAGCTGTTGCTGTACCAGTGAAGGAGACCACACGTCGTATTTCTGATGGTAAATCCCCAGCAGCTGTCATCACCACCTGGTCAGAAGGAGTCAACACCAGCGTGTCGTCAACAAGTGGTGGTGGTCGTGGTAGGGAGAACTCTGCCTGCCAGTGTGAACCACCTCTTCCTTCCCACCTTCAGCCAGTCCTCATGCTGACCAATGGCCTCTTTGTCCACCTCACTCACGTCCATGAGAAATTCCTTCTATCACAATTTCATAACACGAGTGAGGCTTCCAATATGATGGTTATTGCTCCCGTCCTCAAGGAGTTTATGTATGTTGGTATATAATGTGTCAAGCCTGGTGTGTGATAACATCAATCATGATAATAAAACTCTTGGAGAAAAAAAAGTTCGTTGAAGGATAATGCTCGTTAACTTAATATGAATATTAATTATACAGAAACGTTATTGGAACAAACTGGAATCCGTTAAGTTTGGTTATGTTTTGATTCAACTAAAGGTTCGTGTGTGATGCTCATAATCTCTCTAACTTAACATAACTCTTCTGGGAAAATCTATGGCTTCCAGTATGTTCATGTAATGTCCTCTGCTTCATATCTGAGTCAGAAAGAATTCCATCCTAACTTTTTCTCTTATAGTTGAATAAGGCACATGAAAATTTTGTGGTCTGAGAAAGATTCTTAACCATAAGATCACGTCAAAATGTTTCTTTGTCTAACCAAAATGTATAAACTTCTCCAGTGAGTCATTATGTTATCTGACCTTTCCATATCATACCGTAATACTTGATGAAACAGCTGCGTGTTCCTTGTCCTGTGAGATAATGTGTTGTTCCACACGAGCTTTACAACTCTAATGTATGTGGGATGAACTATCTGACGCGTCAACATACATTACAAGGAGAGGCCTCCGGTCCATCAGTGTGACGCGTCAGGGTGCAGAAGAGTAGGCCTCCGGCACATCTGTGTGACGCATCAGGGCGCTGGGGGACTGATTTAACGCTACCCACGATCCTTGTGAGCAGGGGCCTCCCTTACTCTCTCTGGTCACTAGATGTGACGGGGGATCTCGGTCTGAGTTGGAGATGTTCTGTTGCCTCGTGGTTTAATGGTAGCATACTGGCCT
This sequence comes from Panulirus ornatus, assembly GCF_036320965.1. Taxonomy (NCBI): domain Eukaryota; kingdom Metazoa; phylum Arthropoda; class Malacostraca; order Decapoda; family Palinuridae; genus Panulirus; species Panulirus ornatus. The sequence continues at coordinate 6,994,856 of NC_092263.1, read as the reverse complement.
CCCACGCGGTAATACCGGAGTTCGATTCCCCAGCACCAAAAGGTATGATGAGATACACTGCAGTAATCTGCGTGTGAAAGGGACTTGGGAGCTGACATCTTTAAGCTGACGTATCGACAGTGTCCCACATAGTAAAGTAAACAAATCTTTTGCTGTTAAATATGTGAGCAACGTTCAAGTATATGAATATGTTCAGGAAACTACTGACATCTAGCATATTCCCAAAACTATAATATTTGGTCACTTCACCTAAAAAAGTCACAGAAAATTTATAGTGAAGGTCCAGAGGATGGCAGCAAAATTAGCACCTGAACTAAGACCCCTGGTTTACAAGGGAAGGCTTAAGCCTTAAATTTACCCGTCATGGCAGTGAGAAGAGTGAGGGGTGACCTGATCATAAGACTTAAGTTACTTAAAGAATTGATCATGTAGACAGTAAACAGTTCTTCGAAAGATCCAAGAATACAACAAACAGAAGACATAACATGAGATTAAACAAGAAACTTTGTTATAGATGATGAGGGGAAGAACTTTTATGGTGAAAGAGTAGCGACTGTATGGAACAAAATGAATGAAGGCGGCCTGGTAGATGCTTATAATATACAGAAACTTAAGAAGTTTTATGACAGTAGAGAATGTTCAAGAGTTGGGGGCTCCTCCAGTGTAAGACTGAAAAAAATCTTCTAAGTAGAGGCTTGCATTATATCCTCTACTGCACATTTTTCTATCACCTCCACACTGGTTTCCTCGTCGGCAATCATATTTTCTCCATTGAATACTGGCTCTATGGTTCCAATCACTTCAGACTTATCTGCTTTAACTGAATCCACTTTTGCTCCTGCAGTTGACCACAGTCTTCTTTCCTGCAACACCATTAGTTTTTAATGCAGCTGATTTCGTTGTACTAGTTGTTCGTAACATGTACCACTTGTGAACCTTAAAGTTCATTGTGCTGAATACTTGAAAACCTAGATCAGTTTCTGAGCTAAATGGCAGTCACTGGTGAGGAAACGATCGTTCCTCGGATGGATAAGATCTCTAGTTAGAGCAATCAGCTGAGTATTGAAACGCTTGACCTAACTGGATCCTTCAAACGTTTGACTCTGCTAGAGTCTTGAAACTTTTTTCCCAGCTGGATCCTTGAAACCTTCCACACAGCTGCATCATTGAAACTTTTGATTCAGCTATGTTTTTGAAACTTATGACCCACTTGGATCCTTAAAACGTTTATCCCAGCTGAATGCGTCAAACGTTTGAGCCAGTTGGATCCACTAAACGTTTAAAGTCATTCAGGCCGACCTCGACCCTTCTCGTTGGTGCTTCACAAACCTAATGAGAAATTTTAACCATAAATTAAATGATTTATAAAAGAACAGCTTTTACCTGCGCCACTAGAGACCAATCAAGGAAATGCTGAGGCCTTCCACATTATGAACTATACGGAATTGCTTCTTAAATGAATAACATTAAGCTTTAAAATGTGGCTTCGCCTTGAGCCATCATTAATTAGGTACGTTATATGCTAAGGACTTCTAATTGATGTATGATGTATGAACATGAAAGCCTCCTTTCTTAATATTGTGTCTCAAACAAAAGACTTTATCAATAGCGAGGATTAAACGTGATTATAATCATAATCACGGGACAATAATGTTATACGTTTACCTGCCTCCACTTCACGAGAGACAAGATGATCAACACTAATAAGGCTCACCAATAGTCACCATGATGTACCTACGAATCCTCTGTGGTCACGTGAACCTTCACAAGAAGTTATGGAAAGGAAAAAGATCAATGAAGAAGAATATGAGAACAAAAAGTAAACCTAATTTAATGTTTACATGGGTATGGTGAACTTGAACAAGCTGGAAATATTACGTTTGTTTTGGTTAATACAAATAATGGCTGTGGAATATTGAGGGGAGTCAGAGAAAATATTACCAAGATAAGACCCAATACTTTAAAGTACTTCGTATATACCATCAATATGGATTTTTTAGACAAGGAATGATAATAATAGAACAATAATACCTGTGTTTACATTCTCTCTCCCTATATATAGCACCAGTCACAGTAAACACAAACAAAACAATACATGTAATAAAGTTCCACCGCAACATGGTTAACACCTCACTCTTACCAACAGCTCCAGGTCCTCCCAGGCGAGCCAGTACATAACCAACCACCAACACTCACACAGAAATATAAAGCTCTGCTCTTCCCTGCTTCAAACTTCACCATGCTACATCCTCCTGCTCTCTGCAAACATCTACTCCCTGCCTCACACTTCACTAGCTACATCCTCCTGCCCACTGCAAACATCTCCCTACTAACACCTCACCATGCTACATCCTCCTGCCCGCTGCAAACATCTCCCTACTCACACCTCACCATGCTACATCCTTCTGCCCGCTGCAAACATCTCCCTGCCTCACACTTCACCATGCTACATCCTCCTGCACACTGCAAACATCTCCTCCCTGCCTCACAATTCACCACGCTACATCCTCCTGCCCACTGCAAACATCATCCAGACAAAATATATTCAAACTCGGACTACCAAGCAGGACTAAAAGTTCCCGCCATCTTTATATAGAAATGTATATACATATATGTACACATTGGCGTTACCGAACTCTGCCTACGTATGTTTAAGTCGCGGGTGAAAAGTTACCTTCGGCGAGGTTGTATCATTAGAGTGAAATATCATCAAAATACTTTTCACTCAGAGTCTGGCCTTAATGCTACTGAAAAAAGACGTGGTCCCTTCACAGGCAGTGTAAGAAAAATGACCAACGCAGAGGCTCTATCCCCTCCCTTCACCCCCCTCCGGCAACACTCCAGAAGAAAAAGAGTAAAAAATATCTTGCAGGACTAATACGCCTGGAGAAATTTTTTTACGAAGTCAGAAAGTAGAATGAATGTGAATATATCATGCATAGTACCATCAAATACATGCATCCCTTCACTTTTTATTATAAAGACAATGATAGTGATAAATTGTGAGCTTTAACCTCGCAACTGACCAAGTCTATTATACCACTGATGAAAAGAGATGATACAATGATTCCCTTTTGTTCCCTTTGGCCAAGGCGAGATCAGTAGTTGGGAAGGTAACACAATATACCACTACTTTATGATGTTTGGTGAAAACAATTATTCGGTACTGGATAGTGACAGGTGATGATCAAACTTAATTTTGAACATATTAAACAATCTTGCTCAAAACAACAGTATGAGTCAGAAATTATCTGCATGTGGAATTTAAGGACCTGGATGAAGCATATGATAGAGTTGAGAGAGATTCCTTGTGGAAGGTCTTAGGAGTAAACGGTGTGGGAGGAAACTGTTGCAAGCAGTGGGTTTTTATCAAGGGTGTGAAGCATGTGTAAAAGCTGGAGGAGAGAAGGATGAATGGTTCCAAGTAAAGGTTGGTCCATAGAAGGGGTGTGTGTTCTCACCATGGCTGTTTATTTGCTTATGGATGGGGAAGTGAGGGAGGAAAATGCAAGAGTTTTTTTTTTTTTTGAAAGAGGGGCGAGTAGGGATGTAGGGATGATAGGACCTGGGAGGTGAGTTGATTGTTGTTTGCTGATGATACAGCACTAGTGGCAGATTTGAGTAAGAAACTGTAGAAGTTGATGACTCAGTTTGAGTGTGTGAAAGGAGGAAATTGAGTTTAAATAAGAATAAAAGCAAGGTTATTTGGCTTAGCAGGGTTAAGGGACAGGTTAGGTGACGTGTGAGCTTGGATAGGGAGAAATTGTAGGAAATGAAAAGTTTTAGATACCTGGGAGTGGACTTAGCACCGAATGGAACCATAGAAGCGGAAGTGGGTCATAGGGTTGGGTGAGGGAGCGAAGGTTCTGGAAGCACTGAAGAATGCGTAAAAAGAGAAAACGTTATCTGGGAGGGCAAAAATGGATGTTTGAAGGTATAGTATTCCCAACAATATCATATGGATGCGAGGCATGGGTTGTACGGAGGAGGATGGATGTATTGGAAATGAAATGTTTGAGAACAATATGTGGTGTGAAGTGACTTGATCGAGTAAGTAATGATAGGGTAAGAGAGATGTTTGGGAACGAAAAGTGTGGTTGAGCAGAAGAGGGTGTGTTGAAATAGTGTGGACATTTGGAGAGAATGAGTGGGGAAAAGTTGACAGTAACGATATATGTGTCAGAGGTGGATTGAAGAAGGAGAAGCGGGAGACCAAATTGAAGATGGAAGGATGGAGTGAAAACGATTCTGAGCGATTGGGGCCTGAACATACAGGAGGGTGAAAGTCGTGCACGAATTAGTGAATTGGGACGATGTGGGGTTCGATGTGATATAAATGGACTAAACCAGGACATTTGAAGCGTCCAGGTAGACCATGGAAAGGTCTGTGGGGCCTGGATGTGGGAAGGGAGCTTTGGTTTTGATGCCTTACACATGACAGCTAGAGAATGGATGAGCTGATGCGGCCTTTTTTCGCTTGCTCCTGGAGCTACCTCACTAACGCGGTAGAGAGAGAGAGAGAGAGAGAGAGAGAGAGAGAGAGAGAGAGAGAGAGAGAGAGAGAGAGAGAGAGAGAGAGAGAGAGAGAGAGAGAGAGAGAGAGAGAGAGCACTAAGATATTATTTTCCTGGCGTAAGAGCTTCAGTATTGATATAATCGTACTTCCGTCTCGTTGAGGTCATTAAACAAATTAATGTAGAAATAAGAACGTGAGTTTTCCAGTTCCAGACGTTGCTGGAACCTTGTGCCTCTCGCATCACTATGAAAACAATCCAGATTCTTGACGAATCTCTGGAACTATATTTCTAAATGAAGTTTCCAGCGTCATCTTGTGAGTTCATTTAGAAGAAATTTTGCGAATAACACAAATTATTGTGAACCTGTAAGATATAAAAATGATTTTGGAATTTAGCTTTGGAGAGTATTGCGTGTGTGTATGTGTGTGTGTGTGTGTGTGTGTGTGTGTGTGTGTGTGTGTGTGTGTGTGTGTGTGTGTGTGTGTGTCTGTGTAATTCCTTAGTTGTCTGAGCGATCACTCTAGCCACAATTTATCGAAGAGACGAAGCTAGGACGCCATTTGGTAAACATGTGATTGTCCATGTTTATCAACTGACTGTTATATTTCTCTCTTGTGTCTCCCCTGATGATGTGATTATTACACGAAAGTGCACGTGCGAACTTTTCGTGTTTCATTTTCCCCGTGGACTCATAGGAATATCTTGATCACGCGCAAAATTGTGATCCTTTCACAGAGTCACAGAAATGGAAAATATCTAAAGTCAACAAAACGTGGCTGGAGAAACAGAATGTTAAACCTCACACTGCTGTATCTCTCATGTGTTGACACTACGTATTATATTTGAGCAAATATGTTCTGGGCAACTACACATATGCAGTTAAAATTTGTTACTGTTATACATGGGTTCCCATCTACTCTCACAATGAGTTTTTAAACTGAAACATGAGCGTAAATCTAAATTGTATATACCATAACTTACAGATAGTCACCTCTATTGATACGTCTCTATGTTAAAGTCAAGATATTAGGATATAACGTTTACAATAATCCCTAACCTTATAAGAACGTTAATATACGGGGCACAGTTGCTACCTCACCTACATTAAACGAGATGCTTCTTCACCTGTCGGTTGTACACAAGTCCTGGAGCATCTCATGTTACCGTTCAGCAATAGTCCGCTAACATGGCTGTACTATATTTGCCCTGGTACTTTCTCTATGGCCAAGATATCGTGATGGATATATAAGCCATGCTCGTCTCTCACCGCGCCACAGTTAGCCGGAAGCAAATCCAGGTAAGAGTAGAGGAAGTGTATCTCTAAAGACATATAGCAACCCAGTGTCTGATAGCATGACAAGGTTTCCCACAACAAATTCCTTGTAGTTGTCAGTCTTAATATTTCCTAAAATGGTGGTTGGTACCAGCCAGAAAACATCACAGGTTGTCTTCTCATCACCATTGAGGACGCAGTCGAACTGCTCGTCTGTGAAGAGCTCATGGATTTGTGGACCGACGAAAATACCCTCCTTGATTTTCGCCTCACTGAGGCTCAGGAATCTTCCACCGAAATACCTAAATGTTGCTCCACATTTATCCATAGCCTAAACGGAGTTCTTCATGAGACCCAGACTGATGTGCAGAGCGTTGTTCCTGGTTCCAGATGTTCTCAGGAAGTCCAGTCCTTCTTGTTGTGATGGGAAGTCTTTGCTCGACCGTCCCATTCACACATGAAACAGCAAAACTTCGTGTAGCCCGGCTGCAGCGCCACAAAGATGCCGTTGGTATTTCTTGTAGTTTATGCAGTTCAAAAGATGCTTCATGTTGTTATATGATTCCTTCATATGGACTGTATAAAGTACTGGAATTGACGGTAACACTTTGCTATCATGCGAAAGTATAGCTTTTAGACTCAATTATGACGAGTCTGTGAACAGTCTCCACTCCTGAGGGTTATGATTAACATTAAGGGCTGATACCAGACCATCTACAGCGTTGCAGTCGACGAGGTTACCTTCCATTGTAAAGAATGGAGAGAAATCTTTCTGGCGGCCACGAAGCACAAGCACTATTATTTTTCCATCCAGGAGATTCCATTGTTGCAGTCTCGAGCCCAACAATTCTGCCTCACTCCTTGGCAGTTCCAGATCTCTGACGAGGTCGTTTGATTCATTCTGCGTGATCCTGTGTGGTTCAGCAGACGCCATGTTAGGTGCAAAATCAGTATCACTTGATGTTGATGGCTCACATGTTTCACAAACTTTGTCATTCTGTTCCTCCTTCGATTCCAGGGAAAATGAGTTCCAGAACGGGAAGTGCCTCACCCTGGAGTACACAGAGCGTTTAGCAGATGGTATATTCAAATGGCTATGAGGATGATTGCATCATCCTCATAGCACCAAAACCATGGCTAATCGTACATATTGGAACCCACCTCGTAACTTCAAATTAAAGGCAATTTGTGCTCAGCTTCCCCAAATTAGAAAACATTTGTTAGTCTCATTTAGGAACAATTTGGTTGTTGATCAGTGTAATAAGCAACATCAGTTGTTTTTAGCCCGGCAACATCAGTTGATGTATGTAACAGTTAACATTGCTGGTGTGACATCCGGAGGGACGAGGAGACTGGAGTTCTGGGTCATACTATTATCATTGTCTTTCTCAGTCTGGGCTTTAGCACGGGTTGTGAGTGTTAAAGTTTTGCTCTAGTAATGATTATGTTGGTGTCCGGATTGTAATGATAATGTCATTAAAATTATCATAGGTAGCCATCCCAACCCTGGAATATTGGTCAATATTATCAACAATGTATCCAGCAGTTAAGGGTTCAAAATTTTGAAAGATTGTTAATCATGTTCGATGACCGGATGGCAGACGTGGATGCTTTGAATGTGGAGTTTTGTGAAGTGAGAGAGTCATGTCAAGTGGTTTGGTGAAAACAGAACAGGTGGTGAAAGTCCTGCGTAAGAAAGAGTACGGCACAGCCGCTGCTGAGAATGGTATTACTGTTGAATAATATTGAGAAAAGAACTGATTATGTTGTTGATTGGCTGGTTAACTTTTTCACTGTTTGTTTGTATCATGGTGAGGTGCTTGACGATACGCATCTATAGTGCCAATGTATATAAAACAATAGGTAAATAAGTTAAGGTTTAAATTACAGTTTGTGTGCCTGATAAGATGTATGAGAGAGTGGTGACTGACAGGGTGGTAGCAGGCACAGAGTTACAGATTGGTAAAGAAAACTGTTGCTTCACTAGTGAAAATGATGTGTGGATGAAGGCTTTGTTGTGAAGAATGTTTACAAGAAATACTTAGGAAAACAGAAGGAAATGTATGAGGCTCTTATAGGTCTGGAGAGAGTGCATGATAATGTTGATAGTGATGCTCTGTTAAAGGCGTTGTAAGTATTTGGTTTGGAAAAAAGCTGCTAGATTCAGTGAAAAGTTTTTAATAAGAGAGTGAGGCGTGTGTGCAAGTAGGAGCAAAGGAGGGTGAGTTGCTCCAGGTGAATATGGGTCCACGTCAGGGGTTTGTAGTATCACCTTGGAGGTTTAATTTGTTTACGGAAAGAAAGGTGAGAGAGGTGAATGCAAGGGTCTGCAAGAGGGTTGCAGGTATGCGGTCTGGTGACACTCATTGGTAAATATGAAGGCAATGGCTTCTTTCCCTTCTGTCTGGTTTAGTTAGCCAATGCAGCTTGTCGAGGTGGCTTTTGCGTCAAACTGGTACCTTTGTCTCCAAAAAGGTCACCAAGCCAAAGTTTTGTTCTCCCTTTATCTGTTAAACCAGGCGGCTGCACTGGTTTGGAGGCCAACTTTTGGAGGAAGTCCCTCATGGTCAACTGCTTAGTTTTAGATGAACCTGGTTGTGATGCAAAATTATGATCCGAGGTATTTGTTGCAGACATTTTAGATAAATGAGTATCTCCTGAATGCTTCTCCTGAGAACGAACAATGAGGGGAGTCTCCATACTGCTTAAGTCACTCTGGTATAAAATTCAATTGCTGTCTGCTGATGACGCGGTGCTATTAGCGAGTGAGAAACTGCAGAAGTTGGTGTCTGAGTTTAGGAGCGTGTGTGAAAAGAGAGAGTTGATATCAAATATGAATAAAAGCAAGGGTATTAGGTTTAGCAGCAACGAAACACGGGTCATGTGGAGTGTGACTCAGACTGGAAGTAATTTGAAGGAAGTGGAATGTTTTAGATACCTAGGAATGAAAGTGGAAGCAAAGGAAATCATGAGAGCTGAAGTGAGCCATTAGGAGGATGAGGGGGACAAAGGTCCTGGGTGCACTGGGGAATATGTACCAAAAGAGGTCGTTGTCTTTAAGAACAGAAATGAGTGTGCTTGATGGTACAGTAGTCCCTTTGGTACTATATGGATGTGAGGCGTGAGCCCTGGACAAAAATGTAAAAAGAAGGTTGGATGTGTTTGAGATAAAATGTTTGAGGACATTATGTGATGTGAGGAGCTTTGATCGAATGAGATATGATATGGTAAGAGAGAATTGTTGTATGAAATTCTAGTATGAAAATGGCTGAGGAGGGTGTGCTGAAATGGTTTGGACGTATGGAAAGAACGAGTTGAGGAGAGGATGGCCAAATAGATATACAAGACAGAAGTGGAGGAGAAAAGGAAAAAGGGAAATTAGAAAGGACCTGGAAGGATAAAATGAAATGCTTTGAAGGTTCGGTGTCTGAAGATGCGGGAAGACCTTAAGCGTGCGAGAAACAGAAGGAACTGGAGCTATGTGACTTATATATATATATATATATATATATATATATATATATATATATATATATATATATATATATATATATATATATATATATATATATATATATATATATTATATATACATATATATATATATATATATATATATATATATATATATATATATATATATATATATATATATATATATATATATATATATATATATATATATATATATTTATCCCTGGGGATAGGGGAGAAAGAATACTTCCCACGTATTCCCTGCGTGTCGTAGAAGGCGACTAAAAGGGAAGGGAGCGGGGGGCTGGAAATCCTCCCCTCTCATTTTTTTTTAATTTTCCAAAAGAAGGAACAGAGAAGGGGGCCAGGTGAGGATATTTCCTCAAAGGCCCAGTCCTCTGTTCTTAACGCTACCTCGCTAATGCGGGAAATGGCGAATAGTACGAAAAAAAAAAAGAAATATATATATATATATATATATATATATATATATATATATATATATATATATATATATGTATTGCAGTGGAATTTATTAAAAAAGGGGGTGACTGTATTGTTGACTGGTTGGTAAGGTTATTTAATGTATGTATGACTCACGGTGAGGTGCCTGAGGATTGGCGGAATGCGTGCATAGTGCCATTGTACAAAGGCAAAGGGGATAAGAGTGAGTGCTCAAATTACAGAGGTATAAGTTTGTTGAGTATTCCTGGTAAATTATATGGGAGGGTATTGATTGAGAGGGTGAAGGCATGTACAGAGCATCAGATTGGGGAAGAGCAGTGTGGTTTCAGAAGTGGTAGAGGATGTGTGGATCAGGTGTTTGCTTTGAAGAATGTATGTGAGAAATACTTAGAAAAGCAAATGGATTTGTATGTAGCATTTATGGATCTGGAGAAGGCATATGATAGAGTTGATAGAGATGCTCTGTGGAAGGTATTAAGAATATATGGTGTGGGAGGCAAGTTGTTAGAAGCAGTGAAAAGTTTTTATCGAGGATGTAAGGCATGTGTACGTGTAGGAAGAGAGGAAAGTGATTGGTTCTCAGTGAATGTAGGTTTGCGGCAGGGGTGTGTGATGTCTCCATGGTTGTTTAATTTGTTTATGGATGGGGTTGTTAGGGAGGTGAATGCAAGAGTTTTGGAAAGAGGGGCAAGTATGAAGTCTGTTGGGGATGAGAGAGCTTGGGAAGTGAGTCAGTTGTTCGCTGATGATACAGCGCTGGTGGCTGATTCATGTGAGAAACTGCAGAAGCTGGTGACTGAGTTTGGTAAAGTGTGTGGAAGAAGAAAGTTAAGAGTAAATGTGAATAAGAGCAAGGTTATTAGGTACAGTAGGGTTGAGGGTCAAGTCAATTGGGAGGTGAGTTTGAATGGAGAAAAACTGGAGGAAGTGAAGTGTTTTAGATATCTGGGAGTGGATCTGGCAGCGGATGGAACCATGGAAGCGGAAGTGGATCATAGGGTGGGGGAGGGGGCGAAAATTCTGGGAGCCTTGAAGAATGTGTGGAAGTCGAGAACATTATCTCGGAAAGCAAAAATGGGTATGTTTGAAGGAATAGTGGTTCCAACAATGTTGTATGGTTGCGAGGCGTGGGCTATGGATAGAGTTGTGCGCAGGAGGATGGATGTGCTGGAAATGAGATGTTTGAGGACAATGTGTGGTGTGAGGTGGTTTGATCGAGTAAGTAACGTAAGGGTAAGAGAGATGTGTGGAAATAAAAAGAGCGTGGTTGAGAGAGCAGAAGAGGGTGTTTTGAAGTGGTTTGGGCACATGGAGAGAATGAGTGAGGAAAGATTGACCAAGAGGATATATGTGTCGGAGGTGGAGGGAACGAGGAGAACAGGGAGACCAAATTGGAGGTGGAAAGATGGAGTGGAAAAGATTTTGTGTGATCGGGGCCTGAACATGCAGGAGGGTGAAAGGAGGGCAAGGAATAGAGTGAATTGGAGCGATGTGGTATACCGGGGTTGACGTGCTGTCAGTGGATTGAATCGGGGCATGTGAAGCGTCTGGGGTAAACCATGGAAAGCTGTGTACGTATGTATATTTGCGTGTGTGGACGTATGTATATACATGGGTATGGGGGTGGGTTGGGCCATTTCTTTCGTCTGTTTCCTTGCGCTACCTCGGAAACGCGGGAGACAGCGACAAAGCAAAAAAAAAAAAAAAAAAAAAAAAGAATATATAATATATATATATATATATATATATATATATATATATATATATATATATATATATATATATATATATATATATATATATATATATTTTTTTTTTTTTTTATGCTTTGTCGCTGTCTCCCGCGTTTGCGGGGAAAATGAAACACGAAAAGTTCCCAAGTGCACTTTCGTGTAATAATCACATCATTAGGGGAGACAAAAGAGAGAAATATAACAGTCAGTTGATATACATCGAAGAGACAAAGCTAGGACGCCATTTGGTAAACATGTGATTGTCCAAAACATACAACGAGCGTTCATAAACTTATCATTTTACAAATCTTATCAACAATAAAGTTATCTAATTTGTACAGACCATCACTAATATTAAGATTATAATTCTTTGTGTATTTAATAATAGAAGATTCAATGATATTTCTATTGGTAATAGAGTTAGAGTTAACAACTGAGATGGCGTTACTCCAGTCAGTACAATGATCATAGTTTTTAACATGATTAAACAAGTCATTTGATTCTTGTCCCGTTCTTATACCATATTTATGTTGCTTAAGTCTAACAGAAAGATCCTTATCAGTTTGACCAACATAAAATTTATCACAGCTTCCACAAGGAACTTTATAGATGCAACCAAGAGAATTTTTGTGGTGAATTCCTGATTAAGATATTCTTTATAGTATCATTGTTGCTAAAGGCAACATTTACATTAAAGGATCTAAGCAACATGGGAAGCAAAGTGAAATTATTATTAAAAGGGAGAACTAAAAGATTCTTGGTGTCAATGGGAGGTTTGGGCTCAACTCTATAAAATAATTTCTTTGCTAACTTAAGGGATTTATCAATGAAAGATCTAGGGTACTTTAACTTAGATCCAATAGAATATATCTTCTGAAACTCATCATCAATAAACTTAACTCTGTCATGTTGAGATGAGTAATAATGGATATATGAGCATACATTGGTGGGTTAGAAAATCTTAAATAATTTGAAAGCATTTATATCTACGACCGAGGACAGAGATCATATCCTGGATCTAGTTTCATTAATAAAGGTGATTAATGGGCAAGATATTGATAATAAAGTTAATGACGTATGTATCATGAGCAATAAACTGACTGAGAGTAAATACAACGACAGACCCTGATGACTTATATCTGAGGACAGTGAAGGAGGCGAACACTGAGATAGTTGAGCCACTGACTGATGTTATCCATAAGACACTTGCTCTGGGAAAACTTCCAGAGGAATGGAAGCTTGTCAACATAACACTGATAATCAAAAAAGGAAACGCGTTTCTGCCCGAAAATCATCGTCCAGTTGGCTTAACGTCTGTGGTTGGAAAACTTATGGAGACCATCATTCAAGAGAGAATTGTAAGATATTTAAGGGAGAATCACTTGATAAACGATTGTCAACATGGCTTTTGACGAAATCGCTCAAGTCTGACGATTTCTTTCATGATGTAATCAAGGTGTATGATGAAAGTAAAACAGTTGATGTGTATCAATCATTCGCTAAGGTTATGTGTCAAAGGTTACCAGCAAAAGTTGTCACATGATGTTGGTGGGGTTATGCTTCGGTGGACAGGAAATGTGTTGACTGGACGTAAACCAAAAATTGTGAATAATGGTTAAGTTTCAGATGTGCTACACGTCACAAGTAGTGTGTCACAAGGATCAGTCTTGTGACTGGTTCTCTTCCTCATGTAGAGTAATGATATTGATAATAGGCTGCAGTGTAAGATGTCAATATCCACAGATGATACTAAGTTGGGAAATATATCTACCAATAAAGGTGATCCTCTACAACTTCAAACTGACATAGAAATAGTGATGGACTGGTGTCATAGGTGGCAAATGAATTCCATAATAAGAGCAAAGTTTTACATACTGGGAGTAATATCGAAAACTTTAGTTATAGTATGAATTCTGTTAACTGCAAAAGTAAGTGAGGAAAGACTTGGGCATGATGATCTCTGGTGACCTTAGCTCATGTCAGCAGTGCACAGAAGCAGTGACAAAGAGAGAACAAAGTTCTTAGATTCATTCATAAGGCCTCCGAATTTAAGTCCAGAGAAATAATCCTTATTCTTAACAGTTCGCTCGTGCGTCCCCATCATGAATATTGTGTTCAACTTTGGTCATCATTCTTGAAATAAAACATAAACAGAATGGATGGAACACAGCGTCTAGCTACGAAAATGATCCCTGGACTGAGAATCAAATCCTACGAGAGCCGACGATAAGACTTTAATCTATTTAGCTTAGAAAGGAGAAGGTCAAGATGTGTTATACGTAATACAGTTATTCAGAATGATTAATGACTTTGATAACCTTGATCTATCAAGCGACTAAGACTTGATTCTTCTGTAATAATCAATACAGACTTGTGGGCAAACGTTTTCCTCCGAACGAGGGGAAGCGCCTTGACTTCAAAAGGATTGTTAACACATGGAGTGATCTACGAGAGTGGTTGAAAGCAGTAATGTAGATAAATCAAAGAGTACACTTGGTAAGCATTCCACATTAAGTCAAAGACTACTATCATTTGCGCCTCCATAGTCACGTTATTATTATGCAGGATCTTTTCTCTGAATTATCTGTATGCCTTCCTACTTTTACCCCACTGATCTCTGTGTTTCTCATATCTCCCAAGATTACAAACTATTTCAAAGAACCCAGTGGTCTGTTGCTGTTTGACTTCCTTTGCATTCCTTTGCCTAATGATGGCTCTCGGGATGTTATCTTCTTGGTGAGGACACTTTAGCTATCATAATGATGGCTGATGACATGTTATATGAAGAATATATTGAACACAACGAATAGGTTGACTATCTGTGACGAGGTTATCTGCTACGTAGCATTCTAGTTCTAGTGTTAATGTACTTATGCTTCTATTCTAGTCTGATGAAGTTAGGATAGAAAAGTAGGTAAGAAGGCTGACTCCCCATCCTCCAGCAAAATTAGTCAATAAAATGAAGAATGGAAGACATTCCATGGAATGATGCAGTTAAAGACGTATGTTTACAGGAAAGATTGGGGATGAATACTGTGACCTGCTGTCTGTATCAGTGTACGGCAGCCTATCTGGTAATGAGTCTACGGAGGAGAACCGTCCCCCTCACCTGGACGCCAGATATATCATTCTAGAGCTTACATGTTGTCATATGAGAGGGCATAATCAAAGGAGTGTACGTCAGTGTGATTGAAGGAGGGAGAATGTGAGAGTAAGAGAATGAAAGTAAGAGTGCGCTCGTGTGTGTGTGAGTGTGTGTGTGTGTGTGTGTGTGTGTGTGTGTGTGTGTGTGTGTGTGTGTGTGTGTGTGTGTGAAGATAGGTGTGAGTGTCTATGTAAACTTTAGCGTGTTTATATATAATCAAGTATGACTGAGAAATGCACAGAAAGATAAACGGATGCACAGAGATGGCTAACAAACAGTGGCCTAAACAATGAACAATCTGCCCAAAATTGGGTGATGGCGTCTTGTTCCACGGTGAAGCTGTACCACTATTCCAACACAGCTGTGTCCCACGGTGAAGCTGTATCAGTATTCCAACACAGCTGTGTCCCACGGTGAAGCTGTACCAGTATTCCTACACAGCTGTGACCCACGGTGAAGCTGTACCAGTATTCCAACACAGCTGTATCCCACGGTGAAGCTGTACCAGTATTCCAACACAGCTGTGTCCCACGGTGAAGCTGTATCAGTATTCCAACACAGCTGTGTCCCACGGTGAAGCTGTACCAGTATTCCAACACAGCTGTGTCCCACGGTGAAGCTGTACCAGTATTCCAACACAGCTGTGTCCCACGGTGAAGTTGTACCAATATTCCAACACAGCTGTGTCCCACGGTGAAGCTGTGACAGAGCGCCACCACCGCTGTGTCGCACGGTGTCCGGGCTTTTTCACCGCTGTGTCCTGCCTGCGGTGCT
The DNA here is from genome assembly GCF_036320965.1 of Panulirus ornatus. NCBI lineage: Eukaryota > Metazoa > Arthropoda > Malacostraca > Decapoda > Palinuridae > Panulirus > Panulirus ornatus. Next base: position 6,979,475 of record NC_092263.1, on the reverse strand, counting down.
GCTGATCTCTAACTGTTTACCAAGTTCGCCATTGTCGGTTATTTCCTGTATAACTAAAACATCACCGAGGCAAATAAACACACAAATACAAAGAGATAATGACTCAATATCACATTTTCCTATGAATGTATCATTAAGTCAACCCAGAAAGAGGCCAACATTCCAGAGGATATTCCAGGGTTGTCTCCACACCTGAGGCCAATATTTGGAGTACCTCTTCTTTATTGACTCTGAACATCGTCCTCAACTGCCGTCCTGTTGTTGGAATCTTGCCTAAGTTGGTCTCTTGAGGTTTATATCTGGACTTAATATACCATAAGGGGATTGGAACACAAGCTGGCTGGTGGGCTGGGAACTGAACCAATATATAGTAAGTCTTGATATGAACTTGTCCTACACAGTGCACTGCTGGACTATCTTACCTGGAACTTTATTGTTAATTACAAAGTCAATATCACTTTACATGGCTGTCATCAACGTATGGTGGGCCACCTCCCCCAACGGCTGGTGTTAACTTGAAGCTCTCCATCAAATGTTGCCAACTGACACCAGTAGTGTATTCTAATATAGATGATGATATTTTCATCAATAAGGTTCTTGATATTGTTACCATTATCATATCACAAGCAGGACAACACTTGCCTATACGTTGTCTTTATTAGTATAAGAAAAAGACACAAGACAAGTTTTACGATTCTTATCGCCTTTCTTTACGAGGTTTCAAAGCCCATTTCTTCACAACAATTCTAACCATCATTGATTCATTAGCAGTTGTTAGGCTACGTGTTTGAAATACACGTTATGTGTTCTGACTAATGACCCACCTCCAGCCAATATGAACTTCAATCCACCAATACACTTCAACTCGTGTGTTTTCACGATCTACTGAGTAAAAATCTTTCCTCGTAATACTGGTATATTTTCTCCTGGAAAACGTGAACACTATTTCGTTGTGAGGAAGTTATGTGACTTTGTTAATACAATATTGGAGACTTAGGGAGCACAACCTGCCAGGAGTTAAGAGGTTACATTCAGGAAAGGTTGTTAAGAGGTGAGTTTACTGTGGTAGATGAAGAGGAACTCTGGCATTAACGTCCGCTATATTTAGGCCACATAACACCACACGAAGCCTGGCAAGACTTACCATACGGTCTCAGGCCCGGGCAAGACCCAACTTACGTACATCATCACGTGACAACAACTGATTGTTCAACTACAGAAATTATCTCTTGACACACTTATTGTTGCTCTCTCTCTCTCTCTCTCTCTCTCTCTCTCTCTCTCTCTCTCTCTCTCTCTCTCTCTCTCTCTCTCTCTCTCTCTCTCTCTCTCTCTCTCTCTCTCTCTCTCTCTCTCTCCAGCAGTTGTGGCCTCCATGTCAGTTTGAATACCTAGTACAGCCTTGTGGAACTGGCACACTTTATATTCATATATACAAAGTGGGAGCAGTGAAGTGAACGAAGACGAGAGTCTGCTGCTCATGGTGATAGTCTTACTGAGGAAAGCAACTGTTAGGGATGGAAAGAGAGAGTCAAGGATATGATGAGAGAGAGAGAGAGAGAGAGAGAGAGAGAGAGAGAGAGAGAGAGAGAGAGAGAGAGAGAGAGAGAGAGAGAGAGAGAGAGAGAGAGAGAGAGAGTTGTGTGAGTTAATGATTGACAACAAGTGAGATATAAAGATTTTCTTTGTAGTTGTCATTAGATACATAACAGTCGCTAGTGGGCGTCATCCGAGGAAACCATCACAGTGGAGAGGTGGCCGAGGGAGGTGTTACCATCCAGAGTGGAGGCTGGGGGAGCTGTCAATTCTCTGGATAGTGGCAGGTGGAACGGTCACCACCCTGGGTTAAGGTCCGTGCAGGGTGACCTACCTGTCAATCATTAACAACAATAAACATGTTACATATCCACCCTAGGGAACCCTTGCTGTAGACATGAACCTGCTGCTGCTCCTTCTTTATGGTCCTTGGAATCCTCACTGATCATCCAGATGATGTCCTGATCCGTCATACCCGTCTGTGTATCATGACTGCCACAGATATACATTGCCTGGTCATGTAACAGGAGTTTCAAGCAGATTTGTGGGTACAAATCCTACACATAAGCATTTCGTGATGAAGATATATATGTGACACATCAAAGATATGCTGCTGGATTACTTGCTAATGCTATGTATTTGTCTCTGCAAAACAGGAGAATTCCAACACAACGTAAGCCAGATGGGCC
>NC_092263.1:6970233-6977150 GCF_036320965.1 Panulirus ornatus | reverse complement strand
CCCCCCCCCATACACATGTATATACATACACGTCCACACACGCAAATATACATACCTACACAGCTTTCCATAGTTTACCCCAGACGCTTCACATGCCCTGATTCAATCCACTGACAGCACGTCAACCCCGGTATACCACATCGATCCAATTCACTCTATTCCTTGCCCTCCTTTCACCCTCCTGCATGTTCAGGCCCCGATCACACAAAATCTTTTTCACTCCATCTTTCCACCTCCAATTTGGTCTCCCACTTCTCCTCGTTCCCTCCACCTCCGACACATATATCCTCTTAGTCAATCTTTCCTCACTCATTCTCTCCATGTGCCCAAACCATTTCAAAACACCCTCTTCTGCTCTCTCAACCACGCTCTTTTTATTTCCACACATCTCTCTTACCCTTACGTTACTTACTCGATCAAACCACCTCACACCACACATTGTCCTCAAACATCTCATTTCCAGCACATTCACCCTCCTGCGCACAACTCTATCCATAGCCCACGCCTTGCAACCATACAAAATTGTTGGAACCACTATTCCTTCAAACATTCCCATTTTTGCTTTCCGAGATAATGTTCTCGACTTCCACACATTCTTCAAGGCTCCCAGGATTTTCGCCCCCTTCCCCACCCTATGATCCACTTCCGCTTCCATGGTTCCATCCGCTGCCAGATCCACTCCCAGATATCTAAAACACTTTACTTCCTCCAGTTTTTCTCCATTCAAACTTACCTCCTAATTGACTTGACCCTCAACCCTACTGTACCTAATAACCTTGCTCTTATTCACATTTACTCTTAATTTTCTTGTTTCACACACTTTACCAAACTCAGTCACCAGCTTCTGCAGTTTCTCACATGAATCAGCCACCAGCGCTGTATCATCAGCGAACAACAACTGACTCACTTCCCGAGCTCTCTCATCCACAACAGACTTCATATTTGCCCCTCTTTCCAAAACTCTTGCATTCACCTCCCTAACAAACCCATCCATAAACAAATTAAACAACCATGGAGACATCACACACCCCTGCCGCAAACCTACATTCACTGAGAACCAATCACTTTCCTCTCTTCCTACACGTACACATGCCTTACATCCTCGATGTATATATATATATATATATATATATATATATATATATATATATATATATATATATGACTCATGGTGAGGTGCCTGAGGATTGGCGGAATGCGTGCATAGTGCCATTGTACAAAGGCAAAGGGGATAAGAGTGAGTGCTCAAATTACAGAGGTATAAGTTTGTTGAGTATTCCTGGTAAATTATATGGGAGGGTATTGATTGAGAGGGTGAAGGCATGTACAGAGCATCAGATTGGGGAAGAGCAGTGCGGTTTCAGAAGTGGTAGAGGATGTGTGGATCAGGTGTTTGCTTTGAAGAATGTATGTGAGAAATACTTAGAAAAGCAAATGGATTTGTATGTAGCATTTATGGATCTGGAGAAGGCATATGATAGAGTTGATAGAGATGCTCTGTGGAAGGTATTAAGAATATATGGTGTGGGAGGCAAGTTGTTAGAAGCAGTGAAAAGTTTTTATCGAGGATGTAAGGCATGTGTACGTGTAGGAAGAGAGGAAAGTGATTGGTTCTCAGTGAATGTAGGTTTGCGGCAGGGGTGTGTGATGTCTCCATGGTTGTTTAATTTGTTTATGGATGGGGTTGTAAGGGAGGTAAATGCAAGAGTCCTCGAAAGAGGGGCAAGTATGAAGTCTGTTGGGGATGAGAGAGCTTGGGAAGTGAGTCAGTTGTTGTTCGCTGATGATACAGCGCTGGTGGCTGATTCATGTGAGAAACTGCAGAAGCTGGTGACTGAGTTTGGTAAAGTGTGTGGAAGAAGAAAGTTGAGAGTAAATGTGAATAAGAGCAAGGTTATCAGGTACAGTAGGGGTGAGGGTCAAGTCAATTGGGAGGTGAGTTTGAATGGAGAAAAACTGGAGGAAGTGAAGTGTTTTAGATATCTGGGAGTGGATCTGTCAGCGGATGGAACCATGGAAGCGGAAGTGGATCATAGGGTGGGGGAGGGGGCGAAAATTTTGGGAGCCTTGAAAAATGTGTGGAAGTCGAGAACACTATCTCGGAAAGCAAAAATGGGTATGTTTGAGGGAATAGTGGTTCCAACAATGTTGTATGGTTGCGAGGCGTGGGCTATGGATACAGATGTGCGCAGGAGGATGGATGTGCTGGAAATGAGATGTTTGAGGACAATGTGTGGTGTGAGGTGGTTTGATCGAGTAAGTAACGTAAGGGTAAGAGAGATGTGTGGAAATAAAAAGAGCGTGGTTGAGAGAGCAGAAGAGGGTGTTTTGAAATGGTTTGGGCACATGGAGAGAATGAGTGAGGAGAGATTGACCAAGAGGATATATGTGTCGGAGGTGGAGGGAACGAGGAGAAGAGGGAGACCAAATTGGAGGTGGAAAGATGGAGTGAAAAAGATTTTGTGTGATCGGGGCCTGAACATGCAGGAGGGTGAAAGGAGGGCAAGAAATAGAGTGAATTGGAGTCATGTGGTATACAGGGGTTGACGTGCTGTCAGTGGATTGAAGCAAGGCATGTGAAGCGTCTGGGGTAAACCATGGAAAGCTGTGTAGGTATGTATATTTGCGTGTGTGGACGTGTGTATGTACATGTGTATGGGGGGGGGGGGTTGGGCCATTTCTTTCGTCTGTTTCCTTGCGCTACCTCGCAAACGCGGGAGACAGCGACAAAGTATAAAAAAAAAAAAAAAAAAAAAAAAAAAAAAATATATATATATATATATATATATATATATATATATATATATATATATATATATTTTTATATATATATATATATATATATTTTTTTTTCTTGCTTTGTCGCTGTCTCCCGCGTTTGCGAGGTAGCGCAAGGAAACAGACGAAAGAAATGGCCCAACCCACCCCCATACACATGTATATACATACGTCCACACACGCAAATATACATACCTACACAGCTTTCCATGGTTTACCCCAGACGCTTCACATGCCCCGATTCAATCCACTGACAGCACGTCAACCCCGGTATACTACATCGCTCCAATTCACTCTATTCCTATATATATATATATATCTTTTCTTTCAAACTATTTGCCATTTCCCGCGTTAGCGAGGTAGCATTAAGAACATAGGACTGGGCCTTTGAGGGAATATCCTCATCTGGCCCCCTTCTCTGTTTCTTCTTTTGGAAAATTAAAAAAAAAAAAAGAGAGGGGAGGATTTCCAGCCCCATGCTCCCTCCCCTTTTAGTCGCCTTCTACGACACGCAGGGAATACGTGGGAAGTTTTCTTTCTCCCCTATCCCCAGGGATAATATATATATATATATATATATATATATATATATATATATATATATATATATATATATATATATATATATATATATATATATATATATATATATATATGTATATATATATATATATATATATATATATATATATATATATATATATATATATATATATATATATATATATATATATATATATATATATATATATATATATATATATATATATATATATATATATATATATACATATATATATATATATATATATATATATATATATATATATATATATATATATATATATATATATATATATATATATATATATATATATATATATATATATATATATATATATATTTGTGTATATATATCGTAACGCAAGAGGTCAAAGTCGTGAGCGTGATTTAGTATATGCTGATAACCACAAAGAAGTGAGACACGATGAGTTCCCAAGTGCAGTTTCGTATAATGATCACATCGTCAGGGGAGATACAAGAATGAGATAGATGATGAGGATCGGTCAGTTCATATACAAGGTAGAGACGAAGTTAAGACGCCATAGGTAAACAGCGTCATCCATTAGTTCTTTTTTTATGACTATGAAAGATAGAGTGTCAGAGCCCCGTGGGCGTGGCATATGTGAGTCAAACATGTAACACATAAGAAGCCAGACTGATGATGTTTCAGTCGTGATAAACTCTTCTCACGTGGGTGGAAGTTGAACGATTAATAGATACCTTTTCTCCCTACATTATCGAAATACATGAAGAAATCAACCCTCGCTCTTGCTATTTATTAATCAAGGATGAAATCATTTATATAATGTTATCAAACCATGAGCCAGGCAGTGCATGTCTTAAGTTTGGTCAAAAAAAATAATGTATGTTACATATTGTATGACAGTGTGTGATACAGAAGTATAACCTTTGGGTAGTAGGGATATTAGGATGGTATTAGTAATGGTGTGTTGCCATCCGAGATCTTCTGGCAGGTGTGTTGCCCAAGTCTCCAGGCAGATCCTGTCATAAAGTGATGGACGCTCAGGATGACGTCCAAGTGTACGTACATGGTGAGTCCTGGATACTCAAGGTCATGACCCCATGAACACCATGACCCAGACTTTATATGCCTATCTTTAACAACATCACAAGACTGGGACAAATTACTGTATGATAATTCATGTATTGTGTCCTCACTTGTACTAACACTTGGTCACACACTCACAGTCTAGATCCATCAGGAGCAACTTCATTAGTGTCTCAACAAAATTCATGACCTTGAGTCATGCTGAACCTCCAACACTTTTGTTGGGAAGAAGAAAAATAAGAGTGAGAGAAACAATGATACAAATTAGAACAATAACAGTATATCATCCCGGACCTGGTGGTCGAAAAGACGTAATTACCACTCACATAATGACTCCAACTCCTTACTGGGTCACTGGCATTGATGAAATATTCAGTTGATAAAAGACATTTACAGTTATACTCTGTGAACTTTATATCAAACCTGGAGAGAAGGTACATACATACTTACCTGTACTTATGACGACATTATGCCCAAAAAGGCAGGTCCAGCGCGTCGTGCTCATCGGAAAAAGGTCTTGAGTTAGTATGAGTCGGTTGTGTAGGGTTATGTGTGAGATGGCGAGAGATTGTGTTTGTGGACTTAATGCCAGTAGCCCACGTGTGGGTGAGGCAGAAAGAAAAGATATTTAACTTGGTTGAAACTGCTGCCTACCACCTACCTACTCTCTCTCTCTCTCTCTCTCTCTCTCTCTCTATGTATATATATATATATATATATATATATATATATATATATATATATATATATATATATATATATATATATATGCTTATATATATATATATATATATATATATATATATATATATATATATATATATATATATATATATATATATATATATATATATATATATATATATATATATATATATATATATATATGCTTATATATATATATATATATATATATATATATATATATATATATATATATATATATATATATATATATATATATATATATATATATATATATATATATATATATATATATATATATATATATATATTATCCCTGGGGATAGGGGAGAAAGAATACTTCCCACGTATTCCCTGCGTGTCGTAGAAGGCGACTAAAAGGGGAGGGAGCGGGTGGCTGGAAATCCTCCCCTCTCGTTTTTTTTTTTTTTTTAATTTTCCAAAAGAAGGAACAGAGAAGGGGGTCAGGTGAGGATATTCCCTCTAAGGCCCAGTCCTCTGTTCTTAACGCTACCTCGCTAATGCGGGAAATGGCGAATAGTATGAAAAAAAAAAAAATATATATATATATATATATATATATATATATATATATATATATATATATATATATAGGGGAGAAAAAATACTTCCCACGTATTCCCTGCGTGTCGTAGAAGGCGACTAAAAGGGGAGGGAGCGGGGGGCTGGAAATCCTCCCCTCTCGTGTTTTTTTTTTAATTTTCCAAAAGAAGGAACAGAGAATTGGGCCAGGTGAGGGTTTCCCTCAAGGCCCAGTCCTCTGTTCTTAACGCTACCTCGCTAATGCGGGAAATGGCGAATAGTTTGAAAGAAAGATATATATGTATATATATATATATATATATATATATATATATATATATATATATATATATATATATATATATATATATATATATATATATATATATACATATATATATATATATGTATATATATATATATATATATATATATATATATATATATATATATATATATATATATATATATATATATATATATATATATATATATATATATATATATATATATGGTTGTTTAATTTGTTTATGGATGGGGTTGTTAGGGAGGTAAATGCAAGAGTCTTGGAAAGAGGGGCAAGTATGAAGTCTGTTGGGGATGAGAGAGCTTGGGAAGTGAGTCAGTTGTTGTTCGCTGATGATACAGCGCTGGTGGCGGATTCATGTGAGAAACTGCAGAAGCTGGTGACTGAGTTTGGTAAAGTGTGTGGAAGAAGAAAGTTAAGAGTAAATGTGAATAAGAGCAAGGTTATTAGGTACAGTAGGGTTGAGGGTCAAGTCAATTGGGAGGTGAGTTTGAATGGAGAAAAACTGGAGGAAGTGAAGTGTTTTAGATATCTGGGAGTGGATCTGTCAGCGGATGGAACCATGGAAGCGGAAGTGGATCATAGGGTGGGGGAGGGGGCGAAAATTTTGGGAGCCTTGAAAAATGTGTGGAAGTCGAGAACATTATCCCGGAAAGCAAAAATGGGTATGTTTGAAGGAATAGTAGTTCCAACAATGTTGTATGGTTGCGAGGCGTGGGCTATGGATAGAGTTGTGCGCAGGAGGATGGATGTGCTGGAAATGAGATGTTTGAGGACAATGTGTGGTGTGAGGTGGTTTGATCGAGTAAGTAACGTAAGGGTAAGAGAGATGTGTGGAAATAAAAAGAGCGTGGTTGAGAGAGCAGAAGAGGGTGTTTTGAAATGGTTTGGGCACATGGAGAGAATGAGTGAGGAAAGATTGACCAAGAGGATATATGTGTCGGAGGTGAA
>NC_092263.1:6925233-6967733 GCF_036320965.1 Panulirus ornatus | reverse complement strand
GAGATACTGCCAGAAACACCAAGTTGAAGACGCACCGTTCTTCATGATAGAAAATGCCTTGGCCATCCTCGGTTATAAACCTACTATTAAGGTGAAGGATCGCCAAGGTACCGGATATCTAAATGCTTTTGGAGGTCTTCAGTGGAAAAGTCCCATCCTTGATGTCCAGAAACGGACATCAAGGCTTAAAAGGAAACGAGACTCCGAAGACCCAGTTCCCGTGGAGCCTAAGAGAAGGAAGACTATGAAGGCTATCACAGATAGGCAGAAGGATGACTCTTTCCTCAAGTTCTTTGTCAATAATATCATAAAAACTAACGAGCCATCAGATCTTGTAGTTAGGGAACATCTGATGAAGAACTACCGGGAATTCTGTAGCGAAGAAGGCGTGAATCCTTCGTCAGTCGTTGCTGTTGGACGCATCCTCGGTGGCTTAGGGTATAAAGCTACCAAGAGGGTTGTTCGCGATGGGGTGCAAAGATACGCATACACTGGTCTGTCTTGGCTGGACGTCCAGCAACGAACCTTGAGGGTTAAAGATACCAAACGTGCGTTGGAAGACCTAGTTTCCAGAAAAACTCAGAATCATTTTCTGGCCATAATCGGTCAGCACGAAGTTATAAAAGCCTACTTTAAATGAGGAAATCATCCTTAAAGCCAAACACTGGTTTCGACCGAGGGGTAGAAGTTAGATAATGATTCTTCTTCTGTTTCCAAGGAACCTTCTTTATATATATATATATATATATATATATATATATATATATATATATATATATATATATATATATATATATATATATATATATATATATATATACATATACTTTTTCTTTCTTTTAAACTATTCGCCATTTCCCGCGTTAGCGAGGTAGCGTTAAGAACAGAGAACTGGGCCTTTGAGGGAATATCCTCACCTGGCCCCCTTCTCTGTTCCTTCTTTTGGAAAAAAAAAAAAAAAAAATTATATATATATATATATATATATATATATATATATATATATATAATATATATATATATATATATATATATATATATATATATATATATATATATATATATATATATATATATATATATATATATATATATATATATATATATATATATATATATATATATATTTATTTGCTTTGCCGCTGTCTCCCGCGTTAGCGAAGTAGCGCAAGGAAACAGACGAATGGCCCAACCCGCCCACATACACATGTATATACATACACGTCCACACATTCAAATATACATACCTATACATCTCAATGTACACATATATATACACACACAGACATATACATATATACACATGTACATACTTCATACTGTCTGTCTTTATTTGTTCCCATCGCCACCTCGACACACATGGAATAACATCCCCCTCCCCCCTCATGTGTGCGAGGTAGCGCTAGGAAAAGACACCAAAGGCCCCATTCGTTCACACTCAGTCTTTAGCTGTCATGTAATAATGCACCGAAACCACAGCTCCCTTTCCACATCCAGGCCCCACACACCTTTCCATGGTTTACCCCAGACGCTTCACATGCCCTTGTTCAATCCATTGACAGCACGTCGACCCCGGTATACCACACCGTTCCAATTCAATCTATTCTTTGCACGCCTTTCACCCTCCTGCATGTTCAGGCCCCGATCACTCAAAATCTTTTTCACTACATCTTTCCACCTCCAATTTGGTCTCCCACTTCTCCTCGTTCCCTCCACCTCTGACACATATATCCTCTTGGTCAATCTTTCCTCATTCATTCTCTCCTTGTGACCAAACCATTTCAAAACACCCTCTTCTCCTCTCTCAACCACACTCTTTTTATTTCCACACATCTCTCTCACCCTTACATTACTTACTCGATCAAACCACCTCACACCACATATTGTCCTCAAACATCTCATTTCCAGCACATCCACCCTCCTGCGCACAACTCTATCCATAGCCCACGCCTCGCAACCATACAACATTGTTGGAACCACTATTCTTTCAAACATACCCATTTTTGCTTTCCGAGATAATGTTCTCAACTTCCAAACATTCTTCAAGGCTCCCAGAATTTTCGCCCCCTTCCCCACCCTATGATTCACTTCCGCTTGAATGGTTCCATCCACTGCCAGATCTACTCCCAGATATCTAGAACACTATACTTCCTCCAGTTATATATATATATATATATATATATATATATATATATATATATATATATATATATATATATATATATATATATATATATATATATATATATATATATATATATCTATATATATATATATATATATATATATATATATATATATATATATATATACGTATATATATTTTTTTTTTTTTTTTTTTTTTTTTAGACTTTGTCGCTGTCTCCCGCGTTTGCGAGGTAGCGCAAGGAAACAGACGAAAGAAATGGCCCAACCCCCCCCATACACATGTACATACACACGTCCACACACGGAAATATACATACCTACACAGCTTTCCATGGTTTACCCCGGACGCTTCACATGCCTTGATTCAATCCACTGACAGCACGTCAACCCCTGTATACCACATCGCTCCAATTCACTCTATTCCTTGCCCTCCTTTCACCCTCCTGCATGTTCAGGCCCCGATCACACAAAATCCTTTTCACTCCATCTTTCCACCTCCAATTTGGTCTCCCTCTTCTCCTCGTTCCCTCCACCTCCGACACATATATCCTCTTGGTCAATCTTTCCTCACTCATTCTCTCCATGTGCCCAAACCATTTCAAAACACCCTCTTCTGCTCTCTCAACCACGCTCTTTTTATTTCCACACATCTCTCTTACCCTTACGTTACTTACTCGATCAAACCACCTCACACCACACATTGTCCTCAAACATCTCATTTCCAGCACATCCATCCTCCTGCGCACAACTCTATCCATAGCCCACGCCTCGCAACCATACAACATTGTTGGAACTACTATTCCTTCAAACATACCCATTTTTGCTTTCCGGGATAATGTTCTCGACTTCCACACATTTTTCAAGGCTCCCAAAATTTTCGCCCCCTCCCCCACCCTATGATCCACTTCCGCTTCCATGGTTCCATCCGCTGACAGATCCACTCCCAGATATCTAAAACACTTCACTTCCTCCAGTTTTTCACCATTCAAACTCACCTCCCAATTGACTTGACCCTCAACCCTACTGTACCTAATAACCTTGCTCTTATTCACATTTACTCTTAACTTTCTTCTTCCACACACTTTACCAAACTCCGTCACCAGCTTCTGCAGTTTCTCACATGAATCCGCCACCAGCGCTGTATCATCAGCGAACAACAACTGACTCACTTCCCAAGCTCTCTCATCCCCAACAGACTTCATACTTGCCCCTCTTTCCAAGACTCTTGCATTTACCTCCCTAACAACCCCATCCATAAACAAATTAAACAACCATGGAGACATCACACACCCCTGCCGCAAACCTACATTCACTGAGAACCAATCACTTTCCTCTCTTCCTACACGTACACATGCCTTACATCCTCGATAAAAACTTTTCACTGCTTCTAACAACTTGCCTCCCACACCATATATTCTTAATACCTTCCACAGAGCATCTCTATCATATATATATATATATATATATATATATATATATATATATATATATATATATATATATATATATATATATACATATATTATCCCTGGGGATAGGGGAGAAAGAATACTTCCCACGTATTCCCTGCGTGTCGTAGAAGGCGACTAAAAGGGGAGGGAGCGGGGGGCTGGAAATCTTCCCCTCTCAATTTTTTTTAATTTTCCAAAAGAAGGAACAGAGAAGGGGGCCAGGTGAGGATATTCCCTCAGTGGCCCAGTTCTCTGTTCTTAACGCTACCTCGCTAACGCGGGAAATGGCGAATAGTTTGAAAAAAAAAATATACATATATATATATATATATATATATATATATATATATATATATATATATATATATATATATATATATATATATATATATAGATATATATATATATATATATAAATATATATATATATATATATATATATATATATATATATATATATATATATATATATATATATATATATATATATATATATATATATATATATATAATATATATATATATATATATATATATATATATATATATATATATATATATATATATATATATATATATATATATATATATATATATATATATATATATAAATATGATAGTTTTCATATATGGTGCTCTAACAAGAAAATAGTGAAATTGGAAACGAATGTAGCTTAGACATTGAAGCTTATTCTTTCATTGAAATGTGAACAAAGGGAGCATTTTTCAAAGTGATAGAGATGGAAAGCAAAATGGCGCTTTTTATGAATGTACTGGAAAAGTTGAGGTCCAGATAAACTTTTGGTCTGTCAATGCTTTATTATGGCGGATGACCAACTGCCTACCCTCATGTATCCAAGATATGGTTGTCCTTTGTGTAATGAAGACAATTGAGAAACATCATAAGCCAATATTCCACTTTCATGATAAAAGAAGTGGACCAGGCAGTATGATACAGTTGTTAAATTGATGAAAACTACTATTGACCTTTGTGTAAATAAATTATACATTTCCCTTTTCCATAGCCAGAGGTTGAACCATTATGTGACATTCATTTTTCATTTCATTTCAAGCTAGAAGTTTCAGTTTTCTAAATTATTTCAACATTTTTCATATGTATATATATAAATATATGTGTGTATATGTGTAAATGTGTGTATATATATGTATATATGTATATATATATATATATATATATATATATATATATATATATATATATATATATATATATATATATATATATATATATATATATATATATATATATATATACATATATATATATATGTATATATATATATATATATATATATATATATATATATATATATATATATATATATATATATATATATATATATATATATATATAAATATATATATATATATATATATATATGTATAAATATATATATATATATATATATATATATATATATATATATATATATATATATATATATATATATATATATATATTTTTTTTTTTTTTTTTTTTTTTTTCATACTATTCGCCATTTCCCGCGATAGCGAGGTAGCGTTAAGAACAGAGGACTGGGCCTTTGAGGGAATATCCTCACCTGGCCCTCTTCTCTGTTCCTTCTTTTGGAAAATTAAAAAAAAAAACAAGAGGGGAGGATTTCCAGCCCCCCGCTCCCTTCCCTTTTAGTCGCCTTCTACGACACGCAGGGAATACGTGGGAAGTATTCTTTCTCCCCTATCCCCAGATATATATATATATATATATATATATATATATATATATATATATATATATATATATATATATATATATATATATATATATATATATAAATATATATATATATATATATATATATATATATATATATATATATATATATATATATATATATATATATATATATATATATATATGCTAGGAAAATTAATAAGGTGGAAGGTTTTTGATTTCACCATGGTTTAGAGGTGGGGGAAGAGCCACTACTGATGTAAGAGCAGTATTCCATAATAAGATGTATAAAACCGCAGAGATGGTTGGAATAGAAAGAAAAATGAAAAAGTGGCCATATATATATATATATATATATATATATATATATATATATATATATATATATATATATATATATATATATATATATATATATATATATATATATATATATATATATATATATATATATATATATATATATATATATATATATATATATATATATATATATATATATATATATATATTCAACTTTCTAAAATGGGAAACAGAAGAAGGAGTCACGCGGTGAGTGCTCATCCTCCTCGAAGGCTCAGACTGGGGTGTCTAAATGTGTGTGGATGTAACCAAGAGGTGAAAAAAAGAGAGATAGGTAGTATGTTTGAGTAAAGGAACCTAGATGTTTTGGCTCTGAGTGAAACGAAGCTCAAGGGTAAAGGGGAAGAGTGGTTTGGGAATGTCTTGGGAGTAAAGTCAGGGGTTAGTGAGAGGACAAGAGCAAGGGAAGGAGTAGCAGTGCTCCTGAAACAGGAGTTGTGGGAGTATGTGATAGAATGTAAGAAAGTAAATTCTCGATTAATATGGGTAAAACTGAAAGTTGATGGAGAGAGATGGGTGATTATTGGTGCATATGCACCTGGGCATGAGAAGAAAGATCATGAGAGGCAAGTGTTTTGGGAGCAGCTGAATGACTGTGTTAGTGGTTTTGATGCACGAGACCGGGTTATAGTGATGGGTGATTTGAATGCAAAGGTGAGTAATGTGGCAGTTGAGGGAATAATTGGTATACATGGGGTGTTCAGTGTTGTAAATGGAAATGGTGAAGAGCTTGTAGACTTCTGTGCTGAAAAAGGACTGGAGATTGGGAATACCTGGTTTAAAAAGCGAGATATACATAAGTATACGTATGTAAGTAGGAGAGATGGCCAGAGAGTGTTATTGGATTACGTGTTAATTGACAGGCGTGCGAAAGAGAGACTTTTGGATGTTAATGTGCTGAGAGGTGCAACTGGAGGGATGTTTGATCATTATCTTGTGGAGGCTAAGATGAAGATTTGTATGGGTTTTCAGAAAAGAAGAGTGAATGTTGGGGTGAAGAGGGTGGTGAGAGTAAGTGAGCTTGGGAAGGAAACTTGTGTGAGGAAGTACCAGGAGAGACTGAGTACAGAATGGAAAAAGGTGAGAACAATGGAAGTAAGGGGAGTGGGGGAGGAATGGGATGTATTTAGGGAATCAGTGATGGATTGCGCAAAATATGCTTGTGGCATGAGAAGAGTGGGAGGTGGGTTGATTAGAAAGGGTAGTGAGTGGTGGGATGAAGAAGTAAGATTATTAGTGAAAGAGAAGAGAGAGGCATTTGGACGATTTTTCAGGGAAAAAATGATATTGAGTGGGAGATGTATAAAAGAAAGAGACTGGAGGTCAAGAGAAAGGTGCAAGAGGTGAAAAAGAGGGCAAATGAGAGTTGGGGTGAGAGAGTATCATTAAATTTTAGGGAGAAAAAAAAGATGTTCTGGAAGGAGGTAAATAAAGTGCGTAAGACAAGGGAGCAGATGGATATTCAGTGAAGGGCGCAATTGGGGAGGTGATAACAAGTAGTGGTGATGTGAGAAGGAGATGGAGTGAGTATTTTGAAGGTTTGTTGAATGTGTTTGATGATAGAGTGGCAGATATAGGTGTTTTGGTCGAGGTGGTGTGCAAAGTGAGAGGGTTAGGGAAAATGATTTGGTAAACAGAGAAGAGGTAGTAAAAGCTTTGCGGAAGATAAAAGCCGGCAAGGCAGCAGGTTTGGATGGTATTGCAGTGGAATTTATTAAAAAAGGGGGTGACTGTATTATTGACTGGTTGGTAAGGTTATTTAATGTATGTATGACTCATGGTGAGGTGCCTGAGGATTGGCGGAATGCTTGCATAGTGCCATTGTACAAAGGCAAAGGGGATAAGAGTGAGTGCTCAAATTACAGAGGTATAAGTTTGTTGAGTATTCCTGGTAAATTATATGGGAGGGTATTGATTGAGAGGGTGAAGGCATGTACAGAGCATCAGATTGGGGAAGAGCAGTGTGGTTTCAGAAGTGGTAGAGGATGTGTGGATCAGGTGTTTGCTTTGAAGAATGTATGTGAGAAATACTTAGAAAACAAATGGATTTGTATGTAGCATTTATGGATCTGGAGAAAGCATATGACAGAGTTGATAGGGATGCTCTGTGGAAGGTATTAAGAATATATGGTGTGGGAGGCAAGTTGTTAGAAGCAGTGAAAAGTTTTTATCGGGGATGTAAGGCATGTGTACGTGGAGGAAGAGAGGAAAGTGATTGGTTCTCAGGTTTGCGGCAGGGGTGTGTGATGTCTCCATGGTTGTTTAATTTGTTTATGGATGGGGTTGTTAGGGAAGTGAATGCAAGAGTTTTGGAAAGAGAGGCAAGTATGAAGTCTGTTGTGTATGAGAGAGCTTGGGAAGTGAGTCAGTTGTTGTTCGCTGATGATACAGCGCTGGTGGCTGATTCATGTGAGAAACTGTAGAAGCTGGTGACTGAGTTTGGTAAAGTGTGTGAAAGAAGATAGTTAAGAGTAAATGTGAATAAGAGCAAGGTTATTAGGTACAGTAGGGTTGAGGGTCAAGTCAATTGGGAGGTAAGTTTGAATGGAGAAAAACTGGAGGAAGTAAAGTGTTTTAGATATCTGGGAGTGGATCTGGCAGCGGATGGAACCATGGAAGCGGAAGTGAATCATAGGGTGGGGGAGGGGGCGAAAATCGTGGGAGCCTTGAAGAATGTGTGGAAGTCGAGAACATTATCTCGGAAAGCAAAAATGGGTATGTTTGAAGGAATAATGGTTCCAGCAATGTTCTATGGTTGCGAGGCGTGGGCTATGGATAGAGTTTGCGCAGGAGGGTGGATGTGCTGGAAATGAGATGTTTGAGGACAGTGTGTGGTGTGAGGTGGTTTGATCGAGTAAGTAATGTAAGGGTAAGAGAGATGTGTGGAAATAAAAAGAGCGTGGTTGAGAGAGCAGAAGAGGGTGTTTTGAAATGGTTTAGGCACATGGAGAGAATGAGTGAGGAAAGATTGACCAAGAGGATATATGTGTCGAAGGTGGAGGGAACGAGAAGTGGGAGACCAAATTGGAGGTGGAAAGATGGAGTGAAAAAGATTTTGAGTGATCGGGGCATGAACATGCAGGAGGGGTGAAAGGCGGGCAATGAATAGAGTGAATTGGATCGATGTGGTATACCGGGGTTGACGTGCTGTCAATGGATTGAATCGGGCATGTGAAGCGTCTGGGGTAAACCATGGAAAGTTGTGTGTGGGCGCTGGATGTGGTAAAGGGATTGACAAGTGGATATAGTGTCGAGGAGGGGACGAAATTGGCGAACCAATTGGAGGTGGAAAGAATGGAGAAAATGTATGTTTGGTGATTCGGGCTATCGCAACAATGCAGGATGGTTGTGAGGCGGGCAATGAATAGAGTGAATTGTGTCGCATGGGTATAGATGGTATGTGCTGTGATGTGATTGAATCAGTGTGTGAGCGTTGGAGTGTAACGATGGTAAAGTGTGTGGTGTGTGGAACGGTGAGTGTTTGAATTATTGTGATGGAGGTGGGTTGGGCCTTTCTTTCGTCTTTTCCTAGCGCTACCTCGCAACGACGGGAGACAGCGGAATGAAAATATATAAAAAAATTTGTTATATCATAATGATAAAAAATAGATTAATTTGATATGTATATATGATATATGTATTATATGTTATATATATGTTAATTAGATTATATATGTATATTCGTTGACTAGTATATTTTATGTTGCTTGATGTTCTGCCTAACAAGGAGACAGCCAAGCAAATAAAATATATCAAAATTTCCACTTGCACTGTTTAGTTAGCATTCGCACAGAGAATTTTCTGGTGATTTCCTGATTAAGATATTCTTTATATTATTATTGTTGCTGAAATCAACATTTACATTAGATTTAAGCAACATGGGAAGTAAAGTAAAATTATTATTAAGCGGGAGAACTAAAAGATTCTTGGTGTCAATGGGATGTTTGGACTCAACTCTATAAAATGATTTCTTTGCTAACTTAAGGGATTTGTCAATGAAAGATCTAGGGTACTTTAACTTAAGTCCAATAGAATATATCTTCTCAAACTCATCATCAACCAAGTCTGGACTGCAAATGCGTAATACCCTAAGGAACATAGATTGAAATGATGATAATTTAACTCTGGTATGTTGAGATGAGTAATAATGGATATATATATGAGCATACACTGGCACGTTTTCTGTATATGCTAATCTTAAACTTGTTTCCTTGCCTATGGATCATGCAATCTAAAGATGGTAACATACCATTATTTTCATTCTCTACAGTAAATTTGATGGAAGGTACTAAGTTGCTAAGTAAGGGGAGAAATATGTGTTAATTTTCATTTGAATGATTCCCATTTCAATAAAGAAAGTAAGTTGTTGTTGAAAGGTAACAATTCTCTTATCAAAAGTTTGTCATCTTTGTCCCCTTCATTGCCATATATGTATGGACTTAACAAAACACATAAACAGAATTTTCCAGCAAGACCTATAATGAGTTCAGTAGGCTCCATCACATATGAATTGTCAAAATAGTTAGTTTCTTTATTAAGCCCTTTAGTGGGTAAGGTATCAAATTCTAATATCATGATCAATGTAGACTTAGTCAACAAGCTGAACGATATCAATGTTAATTTTGATTTCAAACTAGTTATATTTCTGAGGTGCTTTCTTGGTATATAATGCTGTCAAGAGCAACAGATTTAAAGGGAACATAATGTGAAAACTGACGACAAAATAAACTATGAAAGATGAAGATGATGATGAGGAGGAGGAAGGGAAGGAGGAGGAATGATTATGAATAGAAGAAAGGTTATAGTATGAAAAAATGGAAGAGGAACTAGCGTAAATGGGATGACCTTGATTAGGGCCACATTTGCCCGTGTTGTCTCTGCTATCATGAGTCCCATCCACTAGACACGCTACACACCCATCTTCATCTCCCATTATGTAATATATCAAGACAGCAATTTACCGGCCGCTAATAAGCGAAGTACATCATAACTAAGCACATACTAAAACATCGTAACTGGTTATTATGGCCTCTACCTGCTGCCTCTTTCCATAGAATGGGCTAACGAAGATTGTCCACTTGTATGTTAAAATCCAACTTACCGCAAACTTGGTGGTAGAGTTCACTTTTTATGTGTTTGTTCTTGTGTGTATGGAGGCACACCTGGGTGTACCTGGACGTACCTGGAGGTACCTAAATGCATCTGAGAGTAGCTGAACGCATTCTGGGTTAACCTTGAAGCACCTGGTTGTACCTGCTCACAAACGATTGTATTTGTACTCACCTGGTTGTACCTGTACTCACTTGGATATACACTGACGCACCTGGTTATACCTGGACGCACTTGGATGCATGTGAGTGATCCCCGATGTATTTAGGTTTACCTGGCTCCGCTTTAATGTACCTGTGTTCGTCCGGATGCATCTAGGTACACGTGAACGTACCTGGGTGTACCTGGGTGTACCCTGGTGTGGCTGAGTACACCTGACGTTCTTTATACCTTCTGCGTCTTATCTTAGTAACACTGACTCGCGTCCCTACAGGGTTGGATGATATCATTTTTATAGCATATGTCACCACGCCCTGAGATTACCTTTTTCAATTATTGTATAATCACTTTATCATCACTATTGTAATATTATGTTATAGGACATCATTAAAGATACAACTGCTATTCGTAAATTTGGTATATTTGGTATATTTAGATTTGTAGCAGGTGTATCAGGAGGAGCAGCCTTGGTGTTGGTGACGTTCAGAGAAGCTACCACAGTGTTGGTGAGTTCTCCTCCTGTACTCTCCCTGCCCACCTTCCCCCGGCAGCTGTTGCTGTACCAGTGAAGGAGACCACACGTCGTATTTCTGATGGTAAATCCCCAGCAGCTGTCATCACCACCTGGTCAGAAGGAGTCAACACCAACGTGCCGTCAACAAGTGGTGGTGGTCGTGGTAGGGAGAACTCTGCCTGCCAGTGTGAACCACCTCTTCCTTCCCACCTTCAGCCAGTCCTCATGCTGACCAATGGCCTCTTTGTCCACCTCACTCACGTCCATGAGAAATTCCTTCTATCACAATTTCATAACACGAGTGAGGCTTCCAATATGATGGTTATTGCTCCCGTCCTCAAGGAGTTTATGTATGTTGGTATATAATGTGTCAAGCCTGGTGTGTGATAACATCAATCATGATAATAAAACTCTTGGAGAAAAAAAAGTTCGTTGAAGGATAATGCTCGTTAACTTAATATGAATATTAATTATACAGAAACGTTATTGGAACAAACTGGAATCCGTTAAGTTTGGTTATGTTTTGATTCAACTAAAGGTTCGTGTGTGATGCTCATAATCTCTCTAACTTAACATAACTCTTCTGGGAAAATCTATGGCTTCCATTATGTTCATGTAATGTCCTCTGCTTCATATCTGAGTCAGAAAGAATTCCATCCTAACTTTTTCTCTTATAGTTGAATAAGGCACATGAAAATTTTGTGGTCTGAGAAAGATTCTTAACCATAAGATCACATGTTTCTTTGTCTAACCAATGAGTAAACTTCTCCAGTGAGTCATTATGTTATCTGACCTTTCCATATCATACCGTAATACTTGATGAAACAGCTGCGTGTTCCTTGTCCTGTGAGATAATGTGTTGTTCCACACGAGCTTTACAACTCTAATGTATGTGGGATGAACTATCTGACGCGTCAACATACATTACAAGGAGAGGCCTCCGGTCCATCTGTGTGACGCGTCAGGGTGCAGAAGAGTAGGCCTCCGGCACATCTGTGTGACGCATCAGGGCGCTGGGGGACTGATTTAACGCTACCCACGATCCTTGTGAGCAGGGGCCTCCCTTACTCTCTCTGGTCACTGGATGTGACGGGGGATCTCGGTCTGAGTTGGAGATGTTCTGTTGCCTCGTGGTTTAATGGTAGGATACTGGCCTCCCACGCGGTAATACCGGAGTTCGATTCCCCAGCACCAAAAGGTATGATGAGATACACTGCAGTAATCTGCGTGTGAAAGGGACTTGGGAGCTGACATCTTTAAGCTGACGTATCGACAGTGTCCCACATAGTAAAGTAAACAAATCTTTTGCTGTTAAATATGTGAGCAACGTTCAAGTATATGAATATGTTCAGGAAACTACTGACATCTAGCATATTCCCAAAACTATAATATTTGGTCACTTCACCTAAAAAAGTCACAGAAAATTTATAGTGAAGGTCCAGAGGATGGCAGCAAAATTAGCACCTGAACTAAGACCCCTGGTTTACAAGGGAAGGCTTAAGCCTTAAATTTACCCGTCATGACAGTGAGAAGCGTGAGGGGTGACCTGATCATAAGACTTAAGTTACTTAAAGAATTGATCATGTAGACAGTAAACAGTTCTTCGAAAGATCCAAGAATACAACAAACAGAAGACATAACATGAGATTAAACAAGAAACTTTGTTATAGATGATGAGGGGAAGAACTTTTATGGTGAAAGAGTAGCGACTGTATGGAACAAAATGAATGAAGGCGGCCTGGTAGATGCTTATAATATACAGAAACTTAAGAAGTTTTATGACAGTAGAGAATGTTCAAGAGTTGGGGGCTCCTCCAGTGTAAGACTGAAAAAAATCTTCTAAGTAGAGGCTAGCATTATATCCTCTACTGCACATTTTTCTATCACCTCCACACTGGTTTCCTCGTCGGCAATCACATTTTCTCTATGGTTCCAATCACTTCAGACTTATCTGCTTTAACTGAATCCACTTTTGCTCCTGCAGTTGACCACAGTCTTCTTTCCTGCAACACCATTAGTTTTTAATGCAGCTGATTTCGTTGTACTAGTTGTTCGTAACATGTACCACTTGTGAACCTTAAAGTTCGTTGTGCTGAATACTTGAAAACCTAGATCAGTTTCTGAGCCAAATGGCAGTCACTGTTGAGGAAAAGATCGTGCCTCGGAGGGATAAGATCTCTAGTTAGAGCAATCAGCTGAGTATTGAAACGCTTGACCTAACTGGATCCTTCAAACGTTTGACTCTGCTAGAGTCTTGAAACTTTTTTCCCAGCTGGATCCTTGAAACCTTCCACACAGCTGCATCATTGAAACTTTTGATTCAGCTATGTTTTTGAAACTTATGACCCACTTGGATCCTTAAAACGTTTATCCCAGCTGAATGCGTCAAACGTTTGAGCCAGTTGGATCCACTAAACGTTTAAAGTCATTCACGCCGATCTCGACCCTTCTCGTTGGTGCTTCACGAACCTAATGAGAAATTTGAACCATAAATTAAATGATTTAAAAAAGAACAGCTTTTACCTGCGCCACCAGAGACCAGTCAAGGAAATGCTGAGGCCTTCCATGTTATGAACTATACGGAATTGCTTCTTAAATGAATAACATTAAGCTTTAAAATGTGGCTTCGCCTTGAACCATCATTAATTAGGTACGTTATATGCTAAGGACTTCTAATTGATGTATGATGTATGAACATGAAAGCCTCCTTTCTTAATATTGTGTCTCAAACAAAAGACTTTATCAATAGCGAGGATTAAACGTGATTATAATTATAATCACGGGACAATAATGTTATACGTTTACCTGCCTCCACTTCACGAGAGACAAGATGATCAACACTAATAAGGCTCACCAATAGTCACCATGATGTACCTACGAATCCTCTGTGGTCACGTGAACCTTCACAAGAAGTTATGGGAAGGAAAAAGATCAATGGAGAAGAATATGAGAATAAAAAGTAAACCTAATTTAATGTTTACATGGGTATGGTGAACTTGAACAAGCTGGAAATATTACGTTTGTATTGGTTAATACAAATAATGGCTGTGGAATATTGAGGGGAGTCAGAGAAAATATTACCAAGATAAGACCCAATACTTTAAAGTACTTCGTATATACCATCAATATGGATTTTTTAGACAAGGAATGATAATAATAGAACAATAATACCTGTGTTTACATTCTCTCTCCCTATATATAGCACCAGTCACAGTAAACACAAACAAAACAATACATGTAATAAAGTTCCACCGCAACATGGTTAACACCTCACTCTTATCAACAGCTCCAGGTCCTCCCAGGCGAGTCAGTACATATTCAACCACCAACACTCACACAGAAATATAAAGCTCTGCTCTTCCCTGCTTCAAACTTCACCATGCTACATCCTCCTGCTCTCTGCAAACATCTACTCCCTGCCTCATACTTCACCATGCTACATCCTCCTGCCCACTGCAAACATCTACTCCCTGCCTCACACTTCACTAGCTACATCCTCCTGCCCACTGCAAACATCTACTCCCTGCCTCATACTTCACCATGCTACACCCTCCTGCCCACTGCAAACATCTACTCCCTGCCTCACACTTCACCATGCTACATCCTCCTGCCCACTGCAAACATCTCCCTGCCTCACACTTCACCATGCTACATCCTCCTGCCTACTGCAAACATCTCCCTGCCTCACACTTCACCATGCTACATCCTCCTGCCCACTGCAAACATCATCCAGACAAAATATATTCAAACTTGAACTACCAAGCAGGTCTAAAAGTTCCCGCCATCTTTATATAAAAATGTATATACATATATGTACACATTGGCGTTACCGAACTCTGCCTACGTATGTTTAAGTCGCGGGTGAAAAGTTACCTTCGGCGAGGTTGTATCATTAGAGTGAAATATCATCAAAATACTTTTCACTCAGAGTCTGGCCTTAATGCTACTGAAAAAAGACGTGGTCCCTTCAAAGGCAGTGTAAGAAAAATGACCAACGCAAAGGCTCTATCCCCTCCCTTCACCCCCCTCCGGCAACACTCCAGAAGAAAAAGGGTAAAAAATATCTTGCAGGACTAATACGCCTGGAGAAAATTTTTTTACGAAGTCAGAAAGTAGAATGAATGTGAATATATCATGCATAGTACCATCAAATACATGCATCCCTTCACTTTTTATTATAAAGACAATGATAGTGATAAATTGTGAGCTTTAACCTCGCAACTGACCAAGTCTATTATACCTCTGATGAAAAGAGATTATACAATGATTCCCTTTTGTTCCCTTTGGCCAAGGCGAGATCAGTAGTTGGGAAGGTAACACAATATACCACTACTTTATGAAGTTTGGTGAAAACAATTATTCGGTACTGGATAGTGACAGCTGATGATCAAACTTAATTTTGAACATATTAAACAATCTTGCTCAAAACAACAGTATGAGTCAGAAATTATCTGCATGTGGAATTTAAGGACCTGGATAAAGCATATAATAGAGTTGAGAGAGATTCCTTGTGGAAGGTCTTAAGAGTATACGGTGTGGGAGGAAATTGTTGTAAGCAGTGGGTTTTTATCAAGGGTGTGAAGCATGTGTAAAAGTTGGAGGAGAGGAGGATGAATTGTTCCAAGTAAAGATTGGTCTGTAAAAGGGCTATGTGTTCTCACCATGGTTGTTTCATCTGTTTATGGATAGGGTGGTGAGGGAGGAAATGCAAGAGCTTTGGAGAGAGGAGCAAGTAAGGATGTAGGGATGATAGGGCCTGGGAAGTGACTTAATTGTTGTTTGCTGATGATACAACACTAGTGGCAGATTCAAGTAAGAAACTGCAGAAGTTGATGACTCAGTTTGAGTGTGTGAAAGGAAGGAAACTGAGTTGGAATAAGAATAAAAGCAGGGTTTAGCAGGGTTGAAGGACATATATATATATATATATATATATATATATATATATATATATATATATATATATATATATATATATATATATATATATATATCTTTATTTCATACTATTCGCCATTTCCCGCGTTAGCGAGGTAGCGTTAAGAACAGAGGACTGGGCCTTTGAGGGAATATCTTCATCTGGCCCTTCTCTGTTCCTTCTTTGGGGAAAAAAAAAAAAAAGAGGGGAGGATTTCCAGCCCCCCCGCTCCCTTCCCTTTTGGTCGCCTTCTACGACACGCAGGGAATACGTGGGAAGTATTCTTTCTCCCCTATCCCCAAGGATACCTATCCCCAGGGATATATATATATATATATATATATATATATATATATATATATATATATATATATATATATATATATATATATATATATATATATATATATATATATATATATATATATATATATATTATCCCTGTGGATAGGGGATTAAAAATACTTCCCACGTATTCCCTGCGTGTCGTAGAAGGCGACTAAAAGGGGAGGGAGCGGGGGGCTCTCGTTTTTTTTTTTTTTTTCCAAAAGAAGGAACAGAGGGGGCCAGGTGAGGATATTCCAAAAAAGGCCCAGTCCTCTGTTCTAAACGTTACCTCGCTAACGCGGGAAATGACGAATAGTTTGAAAAAAAAATATATTTATATATATATATATATATATATATATATATATATATATATATATATATATATATATATATATATATATATATATATATATATATATATATATATATATATATATATATATATATATATATATATATATATATATATATATATATATACATATATATATATATATATATATATATATATATATATATATATATATATATATATATATATATATATATATATATATAAATATATACATATATATACAAAAGAAAGAGGCAGGAGGTCAAGAGAAAGGTGCAAGAGGTGAAAAAGAGGGCAAATGAGAGTTAGGGTGAGAGAGTATCATTAAATTTCAGGGAAAATAAAAAGATATTTTGGAAGGAGATAAATAAAGTGCGTAAGACGAGGGAGCAAATGGGAACTTCAGTGAAGGGGACTAATGGGGAGGTGATAACAAGTAGTGGTGATGTGAGAAGGAGATGGAGTGAGTATTTTGAAGGTTTGTTGAATGTGTTTGATGATAGAGTGGCAGATATAGGGTGTTTTGGTCGAGGTGGTGTGCAAAGTGAGAGGGTTAGGGAAAATGATTTGGTAAATAGCGAAGAGGTAGTAAAAGCTTTACGGAAGATGAAAGCCGGCAAGGCAGCAGGTTTGGATGGTATTGCAGTGGAATTTATTAAAAAAGGAAGTGAATGTACTGTTGACTGGTTGTAAAGATTATTTAATGTATGTATGATTCATGGTGAGGTGCCTGAGGATTGGCGGAATGCTTGCATAGTGCCATTGTACAAAGGCAAAGGGGATAAGAGTGAGTGCTCAAATTACAGAGGTATAAGTTTGTTGAGTATTCCTGGTAAATTATATGGGAGGGTATTGATTGGGAGGGTGAAGGCATGTACAGAGCATCAGATTGGGGAAGAGAAGTGTGGTTTCAGAAGTGGTTGAGGATGTGTGGATCAGGTGTTTGCTTTGAAGAATGTATGTGAGAAATACTTAGAAAAGCAAATGGATTTGTATGTAGCATTTATGGATCTGGAGAAGGCATATGATAGAGTTGATAGAGATGCTCTGTGGAAGGTATTAAGAATATATGTTGTGGGAGGCAAGTTGTTAGAAGCAGTGAAAAGTTTTTATCGAGGATGTAAGGCATGTGTGCGTGTAGGAAGAGAGGAAAGTGATTGGTTCTTAGTGAATGTAGGTTTGCGGAAGGGGTGTGTGATGTCTCCATGGTTGTTTAATTTGTTTATGGATGGTGTTGTTAGGGAGGTGAATGCAGGAGTTTTGGAAAGAGTGGCAAGTATGCAGTCTGTTGTGGATGAGAGAGCTTGGGAAGTGAGTCAGTTGTTGTTCGCTGATGACACAGCGCTGGTGGCTGATTCATGTAAGAAACTGCAGAAGCTGGTGACTGAGTTTGGTAAAGTGTGTGAAAGAAGAAAGTTAAGAGTAAATGTGAATAAGAGCAAGATTATTAGGTACAGTAGGATTGAGGGTCAAGTCAATTGGGAGGTAAGTTTGAATGGAGAGAAACTGGAGGAAGTAAAGTGTTTTAGATATCTGGGAGTGGATCTGGCAGCGGATGGAACCATGGAAGCGGAAGTGAATCATAGGGTGGGGGAGGGGGCGCAAATTCTGGGAGCATTGAAGAATGTTTGGAAGTCGAGAACATTATCTCGGAAAGCAAAAATGGGTATGTTTGAAGTAATAGTGGTTCCAGCAATTTTGTATGGTTGCGAGGCGTGGGCTATGGATAGAGTTGTGCGCAGGAGGGTGGATGTGCTGGAAATGAGATGTTTGAGGGCAATAAGTGGTGTGAGGTGGTTTGATCGAGTAAGTAATGTTAGGGTAAGAGAGATATGTGGAAATAAAAAGAGTGTGGCTGAGAGAGCAGAAGAGGGTGTTTTGAAATGGTTTGGTCACATGAAGAGAATGAGTGAGGAAAGATTGACCAAGAGGATATATGTGTCAGAGGTGGAGGGAACGAGGAGAAGTGGGAGACCAAATTGGAGGTGGAAAGATGGGGTGAAAAAGATTTTGAGTGATCGTGGCCTGAACATGCAGGAGGGTGAAAGGCTTGCAAGGAATAGAGTGAATTGGAACGATGTGGTATACCGGGGTCGACGTGCTATCAATGAATTGAACCAGGGCATGTGAAGCGTCTGGGGTAAACCATGGAAAGCTGTGTGGGGCCTGGATGTCGGAAAATATTATAAAGGTTTCCAAAAGGAAAATCTAAACAGCAAGACGAAAATATCAGATTCTTTTGCCCAGAAGAAAACGGTCAGGTAAGCAATGGTTATTTGCAATGGTTCAGTAGACAACAGTCAGGAAAGCAATGGTTGATAGCAATTATCCAATGGACAAAGGACAGGTAAGGAATGATTGCTAACTGCGGTCCATTAGACAACAGTCAGGTGGACAATGGCTGTTGGCAGCAGTCCAGTAGACATGGTCAGGTAAACAATAACTGGTGTCAGTGGTCTAGTACACAATGATCAGGTAAGCGATTGTTTGTGTCAGTGGTCCAGTAGAGAACGGTCAGTAAGCAGGGCCATTATAATGGCAGAAGAACGTTAATCTCACTCTGCTGAGAGAAACATTAGCCTGATACAGACACATAACACATATGATCCTTTCTTGCGTGAGTGTTCGGCCCTTTGGTTCCACATTGCATTGCTATGGCGAGGGCCGGGTCTGCAAGTTACGCCTATGAGACAGTCAAGTGTCTTACTGGTTAATGGGCAAGATTTGGTGCTGAGGGTCGTTAACCACCCGATGATCCTCAGGTAGTGCAGCTGATGGTGGAACTCTGGACTGTGGAAGTCTTTACTTAGGTTACTTCCATCAGTGTGACGTGCGTAGGTCAATATATATGTCCAAGTCTTGGGTCGCTGTAGATATGAAAGCTCTGAAGCTCTCTCAATTGTCGTGATGGTAGAGAAAATGACAATGGTGTTACGGAGCTTGAGATAAGATCAAGCAAAGACCAGTTGATCAAGCGAACATAAGCAGCTTCTTCAGTTCCTTATGATAACAATAAATTGTCTCAGATGATGATATAGAGACATGGCGTCAGCCGTCTGGTGTGACGGCTCTCCAGTGATGACGTCCAGGTTCTGGCGAGATAAGCCAAGATTTTATAACTACTTATGGTGTGTCTGAGGCAGTCATGACGTCAGGGTTCTGATGGTAGCTGTCAGTCTCCCGTCTTCCTTGGTGATAATGTTACAATGCTCAAGGAACCCATAATGCCTACACGTAAGAAACCTCTCCTCCTTTTCTTATCAACAGCGGTGTTCTTCATGGTTCACCTCCGTCTCCTATCCTTTCCCCTACCTTCTGTCAGTGCCACGCTGTCCTCAGTAATAACCCGATGTCACTCAAGCAGCTCATGTGGGAGTAACATGTTGCCAGTGAGTCAGCGAACACGGAGTCAGCAAGTGGATCTGGACGTCACTAGAGCCACAGACGAGGAATATGTGGCTGTAAGAACTGCCTCGCTCGTCATGGTGTTCGTCCATGACCAGTAACCATTACCGCTGTACAAACATATATTACCTTAGTGTTAAGCATCTCTTACAACTGTAATATTGAGGTACTTTTATATTTTCTGTTCCTTGAAAACAGAACCATTTCAGCTTAAAACGTATCATATTAAATATAAACTCAAGAGGCATGTCTACAAAATTTGAAATATCCTTTTCCTTTAGCGTTAGGTAAATATACACACAAAATATTTTAGATAGTTTCTTTAACCAGCGCAGGTTTTAGTTCAGCCAGGCAATAGATAAGAAGATAGTATTTAGCTCACTTTAACATCTTTCTGGTCAAGGAATTTTGCGTCATTAAAGCAGCGGCCAAACTTTTCATCATGATTCCCCGGAGATAAGATGATGGAACCCAGTGCAACATGGACGATAAGAATGAATGGAGCTCATTAACGTTTTCTCACAAGACCTGTTAACGTTCATTGGTGGAGGTGGTGGCGGGTCTCAGGGGACGGTGGATGTAGGAGGAGGAGAGAGGGAGGGAGAGAGTGTTTGTGGTAGAAGGGTGTAGGAGGGAGAAAGATAAGTGATGTAAGAGGAAGGAAGGGAAGTTTTAGGAGGGATGGAAGGATGTAAGTGGGAGGGAGGGAGTACGTAAGACGGAGCGAAGGGAAGGAGGGTGTGAGATGAAGGGGAGGGAGGAAGTAGGGGGAAGGGAGGGAGGTCTTGGGTTTAAGGAAGAGGCCAACATTCTAGGGAGAAGGGAGGAAACCAAAAGTTTAGGCAGTGAAGGTTAAGGAAGGGAGTGATGAGGAGGGGCGGGGGCAAGGTTAATCAAGGGGAGAATGAGAATATAAAGGAGGGACGGGGAGGAGAAGAGGAGAAGGGAGAAGGGGAGGAGTTAAAGGCTACATCATTGTAAAGTGTAGTAGAGAGATCCTGGGGAGAAACACTTGGAAGAAGAGATGGAAAAAAGAGATGGTGAGAGTGAGAAATATGAGGAAAGATGGGTTGAGAGAGGAGAGGTACTGGGAAGAGGAGAACTGGAATGGTGGAGGAAGAGAAGGAAGAACAATAGCGTGGAGAAGGTAGTGAAGGAGGAGAAAAAACGCCTCACCAAGGGGTCCAGTGGACGACAGAGACACAGGGAACAGACCACAGCAGGAGGAGGTAAGTGATGGGGTCAGTGGAGTACGGCGGGAAGGCTGAGGTGACAATTGTTGAATGTCTGGAGTTGGATGGAGAGTGGGGTGAGTACAGGTCCCTGGGTCACGAGGTGGGAGTGAGGGTGGGGTATAATGATGGAGGTGGGAGTGAGGGTGGAGTATAGTGATGGAGGTGGGAATGAGGGTGAGGTGTACTGAAGGAGGTGGAAATGAGGATGGAGTTTAGTGAAGGACTCTGAGTAATGAGGTGTGAGTGAGGAGCACATGGGAAGGACAGATAACAGGAGACATGATGGTCCGTAACGAGGTTATCAGTTGTGGTGTCCTAAAGTTAGAGGTATAAACAGGATAGCCAAGCAGAAGGCACCTTCCCTACCATCTCTTTCTCTGGCTTCAGTATCAGCTGGAAAACAAAGAGAAAACAATACTAGGCAACGGTGAGATACTGCCCCCGAGATTTTATAGGAAAGCGCGAACCGAAAAACGTTTTCTATCAGTTCACTGTCATCTGATCTCTAGCCGGATTCTGAAAAATAAGACAACTTTTCTGGTAAATTAGATTTTCTTCTAACAGCAGATATCCCTGGGGATAGGGGAGAAAGAATACTTCCCACGTATTCCCTGCGTGTCGTAGAAGGCGACTAAAAGGGGAGGGAGCGGGGGGCTGGAAATTCTCCCCTCTCGTTTTTTTTTTTTTAATTTTCCAAAAGAAGGAACAGAGAACTGGGCCAGGTGAGGATATTCCCTCAAAGGCCCAGTCCTCTGTTCTTAACGCTACCTCGCTAATGCGGGAAATGGCGAAGAGTTTGAAAAAAAAAAAGTAGATATAAGTGATGTATTTGTCTATCTTTATTTGGTATATCGTGAGGGAATTTATTCCAGTGTTCAACTACTCGACATGTGATACAATGTTTGCTCACATTACAACCCTACTATCCTCATACCATAATATATGAAGGAATCTTAATATGCCAAGTGGTCGATATTATCCAAATTTTGAAACGTCTGTCAGATCCCCTCAGAGTCTGCACTTTTATCAGAAAGAGTAATCTAAGGTCTTTAAGTCTCCTCAATAAGGCTTATTTTCATTGAAGGAATTATTTTCGTAGCTGTTCCTTGAAGTCGCTCAACTTTCGTTTCATCTTTGATCAGGTTTGGTGACCAGAAATGAACATAGTGTTCATCGTGAACACTGGCCGTCACCCCCACTAGTGACCTGGCAACTAACGTATCTCCTAACACATCCTTGCCTGACTACTCTCCTCTCAAGTTCCTCACAACTAACCTTCCTCATAACATATCCTGCCTGGCCTACTCTCCCCACCAGTGCTACACAACTAACCTCCCTCCTAACACATCCCTGCCTGACCTACTCTCCCCACCAGTGCTACACAACTAACCTCCCTCCTAACACATCCCTGCCTGACCTACTCTCCCCACCAGTGCCACACAACTAACCTCCCTCCTAACACATCCCTGCCTGGCCTACTCTTCCCACCAGTGCCACACAACTAACCTCCCTCCTAACACATCCCTACCTGGCCTACTCTCCCCACCAGTGCTACACAACTAACCTCCCTCCTAACACATCCCTGCCTGGCCTACTCTCCCCAGGAATCCCCATCATAACACCCCACTACCAAACCCCCAACACAGGCCACCTTACTCACTCACCCCAACACGCTTCCCTTCGCTCTCACACAACTCTCCTCAACTATTGTGCTCACAACTTTTCCATATCTACGTCACACTACCACTGCAAAACCTCTAGAAACTTTCCCTGACACTCTCCCCCTACCCTCTCTCAACACTCTCCTCAATCTTAATCACTCTCCCATGTGTCACAACTCTCCCTCAGTACTTCATCCTACAGCTCTCTCCACCATCTCCATCACTGGTTCCTCACACAGCACGTTCACCTCTCCCTTACAATCACTTTCTACACGACCCACAACTCTCCCTCACGATTCCTTTCCGATTCCTTCACAATACCTTCAAGTCTTTCACCCACAAGTCTCCCTAACATCCCCTCTCCCACGCCTCTCACTCACTCACCCACAAGTCTCCCTAACATCCCCTCTCCCACGGCTCTCACAGATCTCCCACGACACAACAGCCCTCGGCCTTACAGGCATCTTGCCTGACAGTAGTTGCATCTGGAATGTTTATTGACGATTACATTGTTCTTACCAACAAATTACTTTCCAGAGTTATTATAGTGAGAACAGTCATGACTGCCACAGTCACAAGTTCAGTTGTTGAGCCTCACAACTGAACCACTTGGGGGAGGAGAGCTGGAACCATACTCAAGAGATAAGACTTCGTCTAGAGGGGTGAAGGTTATCATTTCAAGTGGTTGTTATCTTGTAAAGAGATTACGTCTTTATCTCAAGGGTTAAAGTGTTAAGTCATCAAGAGACGTTGTTAAGCTGTCGTCTCAAAGGGTTAAGTCATCATGTGTGGACGTTAGCTCATCGTCTCAAATGTTTAGATATTTGTCATCAGAGGTTTGGTCATCATGTGTGGAGGTTAAGTAGGTTAAGTCATGATGGCGGCCTCGAGAGATGACCTGGGTGGGTCAAGACGTGGTCATCATCATCTTCACAAGGAGTTAAGGCTTCGTGTAAAGACTTATGCACAGCAGGAGGGAGAGTTGCATCCTTGGCTATTATCGTCCCAAGACATACGTACTATGCATGTGTCTTGTTCTGGCCGCTATGTATGTTATCATAACTGATACGAAGTGTGACATTATCATTATTCTTTATGATCATAATCACCAACATAACTATCACTCTCAACGATCACTCTTACTTAATTATAACTAACGTTGTTATGAATATAAACTTTTAGAGACTTCCTCTTCATAATTAGGTCATCTTGTTCCAGTAAATCTATGGCGGACCTTCAGACTCCAACTTCCAGACGATGTAACATTTTTCTTGTCAAGTTGAACCAGTTTATGACACTCCCTTGATGCCCAGCACTGACACTGGCTTGGTTGTGGAGGCTTGGGGGAAAGTTCTGCTCCATGAAACTAGTTTATGATATGTTGGGCAACACTCTCTCTCTCTCTCTCTCTCTCTCTCTCTCTCTCTCTCTCTCTCTCTCTCTCTCTCTCTCTCTCTCTCTCTCTCTGGGCGGCTGGATCAGCCAACGTTCACCTGCGGGACACATCAGGCTCCTCAGGGTCATGGGTCACTGAGGGATGATAGATCTTACACAGGATTATACAGTTAAGCTTAACCTTAGGTTGTTACTCCAGCAGTGAGATCACTTCATATCCACCTGTAACACATGATCCTTCCTATGTACCTGTGTTGGTACAGCCAGTCCTGGTCTCCAGACGAATGTTTACATAACTGCTCAGTCATGTGTTGTGTATCGTGTCTTACAACCTTCGCCACACATGACTACTTACATTTTCCCTCTCATTTTACTCTCCTGAAAACTCTAGCAACTTTTCCGCTCATCACATCTTTTTCTGATAAGTCAGCTTCCAGTGTTCAATCTTTGCTGAAAGAATATTCTATGTATTTAAGCTCTACTGATGTTTTCTATCTTCTACCCATCTTGTCATATTTCACATTTAACTCTTTGTAAATTTACCTACACTTGTGCTTGCACGTGGACAACGACCCACGTCAACACAACAGTCTGGTCCACACAGCTGACCCACGTCAACACAACAGTCTAGTTCATACAGCTGACCCACGTCAACATAACAGTCTGGTCCACACAGCTGACCCACGTCAACACAACAGTCTGGTCCACACAGCTGACCCACGTCAACACAACAGTCTGGTCCACACACAGCCACCAACCCGCTCCTCAACTTTTAGTTTTGTCGACCGTCAATATGGCTGACCAAATGTACTTCCTCTGAGGTGGTCAGTACATTAGTTCTGGTGTAGGTCATGTTGTACCCCATCACTGCTGCTTTAACCTTTACAACAGGAAATTGTTCTCTTATTGCAACAGTGAGATGACCTCACGTCCAGTCCTTCAGGCAAGATGACAATTCCCATTGAGTCAAGTGGCATATAAATAGTTTCACCTTTCAGTGTTGCGTTATCTAAAGTACGTCAATAACTGTTGCCTTGGTTGTTCAACTATCTAAATATAATTTCGACACTTATTCTGCACAATGCTTTACTAAGTAATGTATATCACTTTTTATGTTAATTTCTCTCTCGGCATACCTTCCACCTACACATTCCACGTGATATATGAAATATTATTTATTTTTTATTATACTTTGTCGCTGTCTCCCGCGTTTGCGAGGTAGCGCAAGGAAACAGACGAAAGAAATGGCCCAACCCCCCCCCATACACATGTATATACATACGTCCACACACGCAAATATACATACCTACACAGCTTTCCATGGTTTACCCCAGACGCTTCACATGCCTTGATTCAATCCACTGACAGCACGTCAACCCCGGTATACCACATCGCTCCAATTCACTCTATTCCTTGCCCTCCTTTCACCCTCCTGCATGTTCAGGCCCCGATCACACAAAATCTTTTTCACTCCATCTTTCCACCTCCAATTTGGTCTCCCTCTTCTCCTCGTTCCCTCCACCTCCGACACATATATCCTCTTGGTCAATCTTTCCTCACTCATTCTCTCCATGTGCCCAAACCACTTCAAAACACCCTCTTCTGCTCTCTCAACCACGCTCTTTTTATTTCCACACATCTCTCTTACCCTTACGTTACTCACTCGATCAAACCACCTCACACCACACATTGTCCTCAAACATCTCATTTCCAGCATATCCATCCTCCTGCGCACAACTCTATCCATAGCCCACGCCTCGCAACCATACAACATTGTTGGAACCACTATTCCTTCAAACATACCCATTTTTGCTTTCCGAGATAATGTTCTCGACTTCCACACATTCTTCAAGGCCCCCAGAATTTTCGCCCCCTCCCCCACCCTATGATCCACTTCCGCTTCCATGGTTCCATCCGCTGCCAGATCCACTCCAAGATATCTAAAACACTTCACTTCCTCCAGTTTTTCTCCATTCAAACTCACCTCCCAATAGACCTGACCCTCAACCCTACTGTACCTAATAACCTTGCTCTTATTCACATTTACTTTTAACTTTCTTCTTCCACACACTTTACCAAAGTCAGTCACCAGCTTCTGCAGTTTCTCACATGAATCAGCCACCAGCGCTGTATCATCAGCGAATACCAACTGACTCACTTCCCAAGCTCTCTCATCCACAACAGACTTCATACTTGCCCCTCTTTCCAAAACTCTTGCATTTACCTCCCTAACAACCCCATCCATAAACAAATTAAACAGCCATGGAGACATCACACACCCCTGCCGCAAACCTACATTCACTGAGACCCAATCACTTTCCTCTCTTCCTACACGTACACATGCCTTACATCCTCGATAAAAACTTTTCACTGCTTCTAACAACTTGCCTCCCACACCATATATTCTTAATACCTTCCACAGAGCATCTCTATCAACTCTATCATATGCCTTCTCCAGATCCATAAATGCTACATACAAATCCATTTGCTTTTCTAAGTATTTCTCACATACATTCTTCAAAGCAAACACCTGATCCACACATCCTCTACCACTTCTGAAACCACACTGCTCTTCCCCAATCTGATGCTCTGTACATGCCTTCACCCTCTCAATCAATACCCTCCTATATAATTTACCAGGAATACTCAACAAACTTAAACCTCTGTAATTTGAGCACTCACTCTTATCGCCTTTGCCTTTGTACAATGGCACTATGCACGCATTCCGCCAATCCTCAGGCACCTCACCATGAGTCATACATACATTAAATAACCTTACCAACCAATCAACAATACAGTCACCCCCTTTACTAATAAATTCCACTGCAATACCATCCAAACCTGCTGCCTTGCCGGCTTTCATCTTCCGCAAAGCTTTCACTACCTCTTCTCTGTTTACCAAATCATTTTCCCTAACCCTCTCACTTTGCACACCACCTCGACCAAAACATCCTATATCTGCCACTCTATCATCAAACACATTCAACAAACCTTCAAAATACTCACTCCATCTCCTTCTCACATCACCACTACTTGTTATCACCTCCCCATTTGCGCCCTTCACTGAAGTTCCCATTTGCTCCCTTGTCTTACGCACTTTATTTACCTCCTTCCAGAACATCTTTTTATTCTCCCTAAAATTTAATGATACTCTCTCACCCCAACTCTCATTTGCCCTTTTTTTCACCTCTTGCACCTTTCTCTTGACCTCCTGTCTCTTTCTTTTATACATCTCCCACTCAATTGCATTTTTTCCCTGCAAAAATCGTCCAAATGCCTCTCTCTTCTCTTTCACTAATACTCTTACTTCTTCATCCCACCAGTCACTACCCTTTCTAATCAACCCACCTCCCACTCTTCTCATGCCACAAGCATCTTTTGCGCAATCCATCACTGATTCCCTAAATACATCCCATTCCTCCCCCACTCCCCTTATTTCCATTGTTCTCACCTTTTTCCATTCCGTACTCAGTCTCTCCTGGTACTTCCTCACACAGGTCTCCTTCACAAGCTCACTTACTCTCACCACCCTCTTCACCCCAACATTCACTCTTCTTTTCTGAAAACCCATACAAATCTTCACCTTAGCCTCCACAAGATAATGATCAGACATCCCTCCAGTTGCACCTCTCAGCACATTAACATCCAAAAGTCTCTCTTTCGCACGCCTGTCAATTAACACGTAATCCAATAACGCTCTCTGGCCATCTCTCCTACTTACATAAGTATACTTATGTATATCTCGCTTTTTAAACCAGGTATTCCCAATCATCAGTCCTTTTTCAGCACATAAATCTACAAGCTCTTCACCATTTCCATTTACAACACTGAACACCCCATGTATACCAATTATTCCCTCAACTGCCACATTACTCACCTTTGCATATGAAAGTATCATTTATTTTCTCATTCACGTCACATCTTAACATCCAGCTTGACAAGCAGCGATCCAACGCTTGTAGCTTGGTTCGTCGTATATATAGACTCATAGCGTCACCTGAAGTATGTTATATTTGGCGTCATTTGTGCTCTCTCTGTCAGAGCTACTTACTTACGTAGAACACTTTAGATATTGTTCAGCTGCGTCCACTTCTGCCCCTGCATCAAGTGTGTCCTCCTCCTCCTCCTCCTCCTCCTGGTCTGTGTAAGTGTTGGATGTGAGGTATGTGTTAAGCGTTCCATCCTCCTGGTGTCCTCTTGTTGCACCTTCCCAGACGATGACCCACGCCCCTCCAACACCTCTCCTACACCGACATGTCGTTCTCATCTGGTTCATCATCCACCATGGTCTCTCAGTGCATTACACTCACTTTTCTTGAGGTTTTCGACTTCGGTAAACCATGAAGCGTTGACTGTCATTATATGTGTGTATATGGCCGGATTTCCGCTGAGTCTAGAGGCCTGGGTCTGTGGCGGCAACTTTAGTAAGGGAAGCAGCCTCAAAAAAACCGGCAAAGAGGATGAGTCAAACAATCTGCTGCTTTCATAACTGTGTTCATTACCAACTTCAAACTTAAAAGATATTTTGATGACTATACCCGAAGAGCTCAGCCAGGTTTTTGAGAGTCGACTAGGAAGCAGACACAGTTCAAACAGCGGCCCAGAGTGGCAAATCATGACTCGCCTAAGTAAATATACAGGGCGGGGCATCTTCTTCCTCCAGTTGTGTATCCAGACCTCCTATTGATTGGCTTCTTCCCAGCGCCAGGAATTCTATCCAGTGAAAAATGTACTATTATGTGGGTCAGGCGCACGCAACGCTTGTGTTCCCCGTCTGTAGATTCGCAATTCTCCTTTTTCGCTGGATGATAATGGCTTATGCGCCAGTACAGTACCTTCGAATCATTTAGAAAAAATGTTAGAAGTTAGTTATATACAGGCGCCATGAAATAACATGAGTGATTTAACGCATTTGTTGATCGAATAACCATGAATATCTACCACCTTTGCCACCATGTGGACATCAGCATCATGTTCTTCGTAGGCTGTATACCTGAGAGTACGAGTGCAAAGGAAATTACTTGTGCAGAAGAAATCTCCCTTTTATTATGCGGGTATAACTCAGTGATCTTGCTCATCGTCAGATTGAAATGTAAAGGTCAAGTGCCACAATGAAGAGCTCGAGCAGACACAAAGCTATACACGTTTTTCCTCACATCCCAAAGAGACGTGAGAGCTAAACCTGAAGCCCCTGAAGCAATTCCTGTGGAGAAGAAGGAACGACGAGAAGAACACGATTCTACTGAGTCCATAAATCGAGCCACTCGGTGTAAATGAAGAACCAGAGGCATAACTCGTTCAGTAAAGATCCTCTGGACTAGGAGAGGAACAAGGACTTGAAACACTACATAGCTATATAAAGAAGCAATCAAAATATAAATGTAAAATTCTCTTTGTCAGTCTGCCACTATCCTGATAGAACAAGGCCCGTGACCAAGTATTTCATGGGGTACAGGCTACAGAACGACAAATTCTCTGACCGAACATGTCCTGTATGTTCTGAAATGTCGAGAACATTCAACACCCAAGGATGAGTCTACTGGTTAAGGTGGGATGTGAGCATGGGAAGAGCAGCTCTTAAAATTGGCCTCTGGGCGAGAGAAAAGGTAAATCCGGCCCTCTCTGTGTGGTACTTTGCCTGTAGTATCCTCCTAATTGTTCAGTAGAAATATTCGTCTGTTGCTTATGTAACAGTATTATTCCTTACATAACAAACGATGAGGAAAGCCTGTGAGAAAAGTTTCGGGGAAAGTTGATAAATGTTTTAACATATTTAGAGAATTCAACAACGTTGCTACTGAAAATATTCTTACGGTCGCGCCAGTGCTTCTAACAAGAGATCATGGATTAAAACTCAGAGGTCGCCCTGGTTGATAAGGATTGCAAGAAATATTTCTTTACCAAAGACATAATCCACTCACTCAGTGCTCTCGGCTTGGCCAGGCTACGGTAACGAATCAACATTGATTAAGCCCTAGAGCCTGCATTAAGGAAAAAAGCAAGAAATGCTGTATCATCCTTCCATATCAAGGAGTAATATAATTTGGCAAGTCGTGAGAGTGGAGCTCAAAGTTTATCTTTACTATTATTTTTCAACAGAAAATTAAGGGATGAATGTCTTTGTTGTTGGGATGAATGACATATTCACGTCAATTCTTCCCTCTGAATTTCCTGTGCAATTTTTCCTTCAGGCATAATAGTTTTGCAAGGTATCTTTTACCACCTGTTTTCCGTCTGGTGTGTTGCTAGAGGGAGTGGAGGGTGAGGAGAGAGCCTTTGTTGTGCCAACCTTTTCTTCCACTGCTTTTAAGGGGACGACATCATTTTCAGTGGTGTTAAGAGCCAGGCCACCTAGCTTAGACCTTGGGTCTGTTTGGTCTGTGTGTCTATTGAACTCCTCTCTCTCTCTCTCTCTCTCTCTCTCTCTCTCTCTCTCTCTCTCTCTCTCTCTCTCTCTCTCTCTCTCTCTCTCTCTCTCTCTCTCTCTCTCGGGTTTGGTTGGCATAATGTCA
The DNA here is from genome assembly GCF_036320965.1 of Panulirus ornatus. NCBI lineage: Eukaryota > Metazoa > Arthropoda > Malacostraca > Decapoda > Palinuridae > Panulirus > Panulirus ornatus. The sequence continues at coordinate 6,936,482 of NC_092263.1, read as the reverse complement.
CACCAAGTTTCAACAATCTCTGAAGGGTGAAGCTCCCCTGCCTGCTTCACGCGCTTAGTTTCATTAACTCTGAAGCATGAAGCGTCTTCAGCCGCTTACCCGAAGGTATTTTACTAAATTTCAGACAGGAGGCTTCCTCAGTCACCTCCCGTACACTGCTTCACTACTTGTGAAACATGAGGATCCTCAGGGACCCAAACACATTGCTTCACTATTTGTGAAACGTGAGGTTTCTTGGGTTGCCTCTCGTACACTGTTTCATTACTTGTGAAACATGAAGCTCCTCAAACTGCCTCCAGCACTCTGCTTCACTACTTGTGAAGTATGAGGTTCGTCTTGCTACCTCCCGTACGCTGCCTCACTAACTTATGAAAAGTGAGGTTCCTCAGCCGGCCTCATACACACTGCTTCACTCAAGATGAAGTACGAGGGTTGCCTTGCCACACGCAGCTGGACAGTCTGTGAAAAATGAGTCTTTCCTGCCTGCTTCCCGCACACTGTTTCCCTGACTGTAAAACATGGGACACCTCTGGCCGGCTACCACACACTACTATACTGATAGAGAGGTATGAGGCTTCCTTGACTGCCACCCGCATGCTACCTCGCTGTATGAAACATGAAGCTTCCTCGGCCACATGCCATATACTGCTTCTCTAAATGTGAAGCTCAAGCGGCTCCCGAGAGGAAAGACAGGAATTGTGATCAAGTTGTGGACGAGACTCTGAGGATCATCCAACACTCGCAGGATGAACTTCTGTTTGAGGTCTTGAAGGTTTCCTCATCTTTTCCTTCTTCCCCTGTCTATCGATATGTCTATCTATCTATTTTCCAATCTTCTATTTTTCGTCATCTCTATCGGTTCAGCCTCCATCGTCATCTGACGACCCACGTAGAACCTTTCCCATCGTCACATGACAATTTAGAACTTCATCTGAATCTATCTATCAGTCTATCTATCTATTTTTCATTCATTTATTTTTCGTTCCCTCTGGTGGTTCGAGCCCCTCTGGTCCTTGACCTGCTCCCCTCGTCATCTGACGACCCATGTAGGAGTGTTGCCATCGTCACATGACGATCTAGAGCTTCCAGCATCTGTGTAACATCCCAGCTGATGTTTGCCTCCATCACGTATCAACAGATGTCACTAGCAGTCTACCGCTACACCTGGCACAAATATCCTGCATCTCATTCCCTCACACAACGTCAATGTATATACGTCATCTGGGCGTCATGATGCCACATGTGGTCACTAAAGCAGTTACTTCCACAATAAAAGAAACAATTTCTGTGGCATTAATGTTGATATCTTATGTGCACTGTTATTTCTTTCACTCATTCATATATCATTCAAGCCCAGTATAGACGAGAAAATATATTTTTCTCAATCTCTCATTCACTATCTTTTTCATTTATCTTGACACAAAATGGAGAAGGAAATGTAAAAGCTTTTCCAATAAATGGATATCAAGATTAGCCGTTCTATCTTGCAAATCAAGAGGTAAAATGAATGAAATGTTTTCTCTTATCGGGAATTATCAGCAGTGCATCCTACAGTGTCCCGGTGCTGAGCAAGCAAGATATGGACCTGGTAAAGAACCCGAAATGCATCTTTTATTGTATCATTATTATCATACAAATATCACATGATCTTCAAATCATATTCTACAGTCTGCAAACTGAGTACCTTACCCTGTGCACTTTTGTCTTCTACCATATACTGTTACGTTGGTTGTGTTCACATCTTTCAGGTTGATAACAGAAGAGAATAGCGTTAGTGTTCTGTGGGTTAACACCACAGAAAACCCTATGTGATCACTCACAGAAACTTTGCCGATAACACCAGATGTCAGTACTAATCTAACATCAACAAAACAAAAGATAGATGAAAATGAACAGATGATAATAACACTCGTGTTTACAGGAACAAAGAACGATCTATATCTTTCTTGTTGTGTTCCGTAACAGCTGCCAGTAACATCCAGAGGCTGTCTGTTCCTCCAGCACTGATTACAGTGACCATATTAACCAAAGGTTCTCCAACACTAATATCATTTCAATATCCTGGAGTCACGAAGTGTGACACGTCTGTTTCTAAGACCCATAGTAATCCATCAATCCATCTGTCTCTTTAATATGTATGTATATATGCATGCATCTATCATCATCATAAGTTATCGATCATCTTTAGCACTGTTCCCATTTGCATGGAGTAGATCAAATGTTTGCACAGCTGGGGACCCCAACCTTCAACCCCACAGTCTGGGTAAGGGTGAGGACGCCCAGTTCCCTAGGAGATACACTTGACATATGCAGGGAAAAATACCATATAATTCTGCCTCTATCAGTCTTATGTGCACCATCGAGCGATCACTCTGTACACAAACTACACACACCAGTTGCTGACGCGTTTATCGTTTGTCATGTATCAGTGGCGCAGCTTGGCTGTCTGTTAATCACAAGAGACTCTAAATATACCTAACATAAGGATCAATCAATGATGCATACACCATGGTTCAGTGAGGGCCTGTCATTTGCTGCAAGTGTCAGTGATCAAGTGTAAGATGCAGAGATACGTTCGTCATTATGACAGATCTTGACGGAACCTATAATAGAACGTTTGTTCAACTTAACTTGGAGTTCCGAGATGTAGCAGGTCAATATACGGGGCAGGCAAGCCTTGGTCAAATATCTCAACATGTGTATTCGGTCGGTAACTGTTCCAGTTAATTATTCATTGGTGGTGCCATGTGAAGGATCTGGACACAGCCACCAGTAATGTCAATAGTGGTACCAGTGTCTCTGGCCACTGCTGACCTACCGCCCAGCTGATGACACAATAGAAGACCACTTGGTTTCGAATTGTCACAGACAGATGCCAGATATTGTCTGTTGAAATGTAACGGACGATAACATTGTCTTATCTTTATAAGATGGTCTTCCTCTGGTAGATATTTGACTATTTGGTTTTCCTTTCTAGTGAGAAATGAAAGAGAATCTTGTAAGAAATGTTGGCCTGCAAAATCATTGAATTCTTCTCGTAATAACAGATTCATTATTAATTTCCTGTAGTGACTACAGATCCATCATGACAAGGTCTCACACACAGTGTCATCATGTCTTACATTATACAACTAAGCAAGAGAAATAAACATAACATCCTTAGTTTCATGTAACTAAGGACCAAACCTCTGGGATGCTAACCCGTCAGTGACATCCATACCAATTACCATGTCCATACCCAGCTGGGTCCATTGTCGCTGATAGTGTGGACTACTGGGCATTGTCGGGCGCTCGTCCCCGTGATGATTAATTATTGCTCACTGCCTCAACTGGGGCCATGTTCCTCCCAGACCTGCGACCACTTGTACAACTGAGGCTGTATACGCTCCATACCAGGGACCACTTGTACAACTGAGGCTGTATACGCTCCATACCAGGGACCACTTGTACAACTGAGGCTGTATACGCTACATACCAGGGGCCACTTGTACAACTGAGGCTGTATACGCTCCATACCAGGGGCCACTTGTACAATTGAGGCTGTATACGCTCCATACCAGGGGCCACTTGTACAACTGGGACAATGTATGCTCCATACCAGGGGCCACTTGTACAATTGAGGCTGTATACGCTACATACCAGGGACCACTTGTACAATTGAGGCTGTATACGCTCCATACCAGGGACCACTTGTACAATTGAGGCTGTATACGCTCCATACCAGGAGCCACTAGTACAACTGAGGCTGTATACGCTCCATACCAGGGACCACTCGTACAACTGAGGCTGTATACGCTCCATACCAGGGGCCACTTGCACAACTGAGGCTGTATACGCTCCATACCAGGGACCACTTGTACAACTGACGCTGTATACGCTCCATACCAGGGGCCACTTGCACAACTGACGCTGTATACGCTCCATACCAGGGACCACTTGTACAACTGGGACCATATACGCGTCATACCAGGGATCATCTGTACAACACTCCATCAGTGTGTCAGTAACACAACTGGGGTCATGTGTGTGTCATGTATATATTCATCAACACATGTAGGATCAGTTGTGTCTCATGTATAACAGCCCACACGAGGCAACACGAGCATCATTTCCTGTTAATGACAATATCATACATTTCATATTTAGGTCAAAAATATGATAAAGTGCGATAGACTATGGAGTAAAAAGTCCTTTTTTCATCATTTTCTAACAGAAATCTGTGATTATTCAGCAGTGTGTATGAGGCTGCATGAATACTGATGTGACTGTAATATATATGTACAGTAATGACTCTCTGCTTCTATAAGAATATATATTCTCCAAGTCTGTCTCTATATAATTGAAATCCTTCGGTATCAGAAGTTTTCCATCTTTAAAGAGTGTGCTTTTCACTGCTTCGTTTACCCCTCATAAATGTTCCTTCATTGGTAGTTTTATTTAGAGTAAGGTAAATGTTCAAATTCATTAAAATTCTTTTGAAGGTTTATAGATTATCTTCGCCTTGCCCTCAGTTACTCTTCCCATTATGTTCTGCTTGACTGGGTCATCTTCCATTGTTTCCTAAAACTTAAAGTTGTCACTTTTTAAATCAGTGAAATCTCCATCCAACTCCGTCTTATCTTACCCATAATGCTATCATGTATCCCTCCGGTAGATAAGATCAGAGCTTATCTCTTATCTCCAATACTGCAACAATCTCAAGTTTGTTTTCCCTAATTCGATTCTTGAACTGCAGTCCTTTCCCATCTACTACTAGTCCATCTGTATTGCTGTACATTGATTATAATCTGACTCTCGCATGACTAAACATTTTTGATTCACCTAAAGCACAGGCAGAGCTGTCCTGCTCTTTCTGCTGCTCTTGTTGGTGAGTCACGATTGTTAAAAATGTATTTGCAAACATTTATTTGCCTCGTTGGAAGTGTACTACCTACTTATGAGTTTTTTCAAAGTTATATGGGTCACGACTGGCCAAGCCTCGATGATCTTGAAAACTAGTATTACCTCACCACAAGCTTTTTCCTCCTCAGCTATAGCCTTCGTTCTTTAGCTATAGCTTTCATGGGTTTTCGTTCTTTAACCCTCTTGGCAGCTCACTGTTTTCGTCTCTATTCAATCGACGCTTTCTTCAGGTAGGTTGACCAAAACTGAACACAGTATTGAAGGTGTAGACGCACCAATGGTCTGTAAAGAATGAGGTTCATTTCTTTAAAGTCAGATGTCCTTCCTAAGGAGATTTTCTCTTACTGCATCTAACCTGCTTCCTTGGCTTCAGGTCATTGATGTTTATCATACCCAAGAACTGTTCCTCAACTACGTTATGTGTCTCAGCAGAGTTTAAGCTATAGTTTGTTTTACTGACTTAACAGCTGATGTATAAAACCTTTTACACTTACCAATATCAACATTAATTGCTTGTGGTAAGCCCAAGCTATCAATCTGTCTATGTTCAAGGTTTGTTGTATCTTAAGTCCACGTTTAGTGTGGTCTGCGGGTTCTGATACCTTGAAATAATAGACCATTGTTAATGTTATTGTTTTGTAGATCAGAAAGGAGAAAAATATCCACGATAGATCCCTGGGGATCTTTATTTCTCTGGAGTACACGTATTCATCTCTAACCAACGACACACAATATTTATGCCATGTTCCTTAACGTTTGCTTTGAATCTATAGAGACTTTACTAATTACAGTCTTAATAGATAAGTGATACAAGCAACTTTACTTTCATCAAACCTGCTGATTGTATACGACAAGATATTAAGTATGCTTGTCAGACGTAAATGATTGCACAACAGAAACCCTGCTTGGAGTCGTTAATTAAATGGTGATCCTGTAAATGATTTACAGTCTTGTTCTACAGAAGTGTATCCATAAGTCTGTCCACTACGGACGTCAGCCTAATTGAACAATAATCTCCGGGCAGAGACTTATCACTATTTTTCTAATATTTGTATTACATGGTAGACTTCGAATCCCTGAGGAACATTCCTTTTGATAGATACGCCATTGAAAAGTACAATAAAGAGGATTGCTATCTCATTCTTATCTTATCTGCTTTCACTATCTATTATCAAATACTATCCAGACTTGCTGTATTATTAGCTTTCATGTCATGTGTTGGTGATAGTGTATCTTGGTCATGTGCGTCACCAAATGTTATCATCATGTGGTAACACTGGAGCTGGAGCACAAGTTGTGTCCTCACTGATAAAAGTAATGTGATAAAAGATTATTGAAGATCAATGTCAACTTGGTCGTCATGATCTACACCGCTGTTTACCTTCACTACAGGCCATCAAGGTGAGCCTCCTCATGTGTCTTTGGTCTGGTGACCAGCACACGCATGACAAGAATTACACGAGAAACTCAACGAAAAAAATAATTCTACATCATGATTTGGGAAGGAGGAGTGAGTGGCGAGAAGAAGAAGAGGGAGGGGATGGAAGACTTGGCGATAATACACATATAGCATGAGGAAGTTAATCTCACTTGATGGAGGGAGATTATTAACAGTGCATGATATGTGGAAGGATGGTAGGAGAAGCAGCGTCTGCAGCAGTGAAGGACATGTACACACTACACAAAAACTATCTTTACACTTTTAAAGTGACGTAATATGGCATGAGAGCGATAAAATTTGAGAGCATACAAACCTTAACGTTAACAGGTGATCATTCTGAGACCTCTCGTTCACTAGTGTAGGTCGTTTTTGTGCTGTGTGTACACACGGTAAAACTACAGTCATTGAAGCAGAGATGAATGCACCACCAGAGGTCCAGTCAAGTGTAGGAGGATGTACAGGAAAACCTTGTTTCATGTTGGGAGGAACCAATTAGGATGCCAGAGAGTCAGTTTAGACCAGAAAAACGAAAGAAAAACTTACAAGTATCTGAATTTAATTCATAATAAACAAATCAAATGACAACATAACTAAGATATGAGAAACCAAAAGAAAAAGACAGATGTAAGGAGGAAAAAATCCAACTTACTGAAACTAACAAACAAGAAGGATAAATGGGGTGAACTGCCAGGCAGCCAGCACAACAGTGGGGAGTAGTACAGAACAAGAACAATAGTCCTGGAGGAGAACTACTGTTCAGCACTGCTGCCTATCACACACACACACACACACACACACACACACACACACACACACACACACACACATAGGTCCATACCTCTATCATTAACTCAGTTTTACTTTCTAACTTATCTTCACCTCTTCTGCTATCATTAACACAATGTTCTTAGTAGATGTTAAAAATGAAATGAAACGCAACGACGTAAATGGTTAACAACAGCGTTTATAGACCTTAGGAAGTCTTCCTGGCGGCAGTAAGTGGATTCATATAATACCCTTCCTGATTCACACTTGACGACCAGTGGTGAGTGTGCAATAAATGACGAATGAGTTGTCAGGAACTAGGAAGGAACCAAAACATCAGTTGAGAATGTGGAATATACAACACAGAGTAAAGGCAAACTGAACCTAGTAAGGTTTTTTGTCTTCTCTGCTTAAAGGGAGAAATGCAATTTAGACGTCCAGGCGCATACCCTGCTCGTGGAACTGAAAAAAAAGATAACGATAGAATGAAATCATCTAACTCCATTCTGTTCTGGAAAACTCCACAAAATGTTAGGAATTCTGCTTCCCAGAAGCTGCGATGTTGATTATTTGCCGAAATTTATTTTCCTTTCGAGCAGCTGTTTTACACCTACAAGGATAGTCCTTCACCCAAGTATGGTGCAGTGCTCACACGTCTGTGGTGGTTTATCATCCATCTCTCATTTAAGGACAATGGAATAAAAAGTCTTCTGTTTTACTGATTCTCTTGACATCAGCTTTCTTCAACATTCCCATTTTGTTCGCAGCCATGTTTCTGCCCTCTCCCTGTTCTGCAGATATCATTTTGGCCACTGCTCTCGTGAGCTGTCTGCATGTGTCCCTTCCACTTCAACTTGGATCCAATGCACGCGTCCGGCTGCTGCTTCCTTCAGTTTCCATGTGGAGATCTGCCACTCGAGGTATGACCTTCATGAAGGGCTAAGCTGTGGAGGTCCTTCCCTCCTCTCCTCTTTCACTCGTCCTATAACCTTTATACCTTTAAGAGTCAGTTCACAAATCATCTGCTGCAGCTTAGTTTCTACCTTCTCTTTCTAATACTTTTGTTGCCTTTTACTCGAAATTGGTCATGGTTGGGTCATGTTTTGCCTGCGTCATCTTGGTCAATATAGAAAAGTAATGTAGGAATGATATTTCAAGTCCGCCACTTACATTGTTTATGACTCATTCGTCACACAAACAATTTGCATCTTATTTTCTTTAACTTACCTGTATGACGCTTACCTTTTACCACACTAATCTGTAAGTCTCAGATATCTTTCACTGATTGTCACAACCTGCCTCAAAAGGACTTAATGGTCTGTCACTGTTTGAATCCCTTTGTAGTCCATTGTAGACTATACTATTGGTGTCTATTTCTCCTTTTGTTTTGAAATTGATATGTATATGACAGCCCAGTGCCACAGCCACTGTCCAGTTCATACGAAATACGTTGATGAAAGATGACAAACGACGTGTGACACCAATACCAACTGATGATATCCTGGTCCAAATATTTCTATTGACTGCAAGTTATTCTGGGCAAGTGTGAGCGTCGTGATGCTGAGGCAAGTGTGGGCGTTGACATCACGGAGTTATTGTGGAAAGTGGGCGGGCCGAACTGAGGCAAGTGTAAGTGTTCGGGACGTTACTGAGGCAAGTGTAAGTGTTGAGGACGTTACTGAGGCAAGTGTAAGTGTTGAGGACGTTACTGAGGCAAGTGTAAGTGTTCGGGACGTTACTGAGGCAAGTGTAAGTGTTGAGGACGTTACTGAGTTACTTTTATTCCCTTTCTTTTCACAGGTTTTTTTTTCACATTTTGACTTCCTTAAAAATTTCTCTCTGTTGTGTCACTCTTTCGTACCAGAGAATAGCCATAAATCGTCCAGTACCGTAAATAAGTTTTTCTACCCTCATTTGTCTACTTTTTTCTAGCAAATTCCATCTAAAATGTATTTGTCCAAAGTGAATGATGAGTGAACATAATTATTTTCTTGGTAGATAAAAGAGAGACAGGTAGATGATCAGGTCAGTATGATTTCCCAATAAGACTAACATCACACAGAGGAGAGTTTCTTGATGTTATAATAGGCAATTAATGGAAGTGTTTTAGACAGTGAGAGATCGGGGACTCCTATGGTTGTTACTAGGAACCAACAGAACTGAGCTGGCCAGGTACGAAAATACGAAAAACTCTAACAAACAAAGTAAAAGAATAACCTTAAAATGAAGACGATTTACACAATCTTCTTGAAATACGCGAATGAATGTTATCAACATGCGAGTGATGACAGGTCTCATAAGAACATTTTGTTTACTGACGTAGACATACATTATGTCAATGGCGAAGTGATCAAGCAGATCGTACATCACTGGAGTCCTGTCAACAGTTATTAGCTTTCTGAAGACAAACTGTAAGACAAGGAGTTGATAAAGTAAAGATCTGCTGTGGACTGAGCCACGGGGTCAAAGGCATTAATCACTGGCATTCTTGCGGTTGAAAGAATGATCAACTGAAAGACTCTCCCAGAAGGTGTAAGATCAGTGTAGTTGTAAATGATGTGTTACGATTATGGGGCATTATTACAAACCACTTAGCACCTGGTTATAGGAAGGCCGACCCATAGGGTCAGGTGTAAGAAGGAAAATTTTGAGGAGTTGGAGAGCAAAAGATGTGAATTATCAGACTGATTAGTCGAGGAAGCTGAGTGCCCGTGGAACTGTCATATGACCTGGGCAGGATAAGGTAACTGAGAAGACTACCTGGGACAGTGTTACAGTGAGGTGGGAGGCAGGAAGTAGTGCGCTCACTTCTACAGGTGCGGGAATATTGGCCCAGCCCGGGGGAACGAACACGGACATCCATGGTCGTCCCGGTGAGTCCTGCATTGTGTTGTCAAGAGAGAATCTGCTGGATGAGGACAGACTCGTTCCCTGTAAGCTGCCAGTCGTGATACTGATGGCCTGTACGTTGACCATGGTGAAGATCTGCTGTGAGTGGAAGGCGCAGCGGGAACGTGAGCCTGCACCAGTGATATACTCATGACCTGGCGGGCGCGGTACACACCTGGGAGGAGAGGCGATGCAGTACGTTCCACGGACACACCTGCCTCACCCTGCATGTCTGCAGGCCACAGTTAAGGATCCTTCTCAACCTCCTACATGACCTGCTGGGTCTGGGGATGTTGACTCCACCAGATGATAAACAATGTCACACGGGCGTGTACTACCCAGGTATGATTTGAGACGAATTGGTGACGTAGAACGAAGTGACACGCCGTGAAGTAAACTCCAACGCCAGCGGCCTGTGGTGTGTAGATTTAAGCATATGTGTGTAACCTGAAGGCTAACCCACTTTGATCCTTGATTAAGTTATGTGTCTATCTAATAATTCTTTAATTTCCTGTCACTTTTATACTGAATGAGTGTCCTTGCTGGTCCCTTACCTACCTGCAATGTTGATATCATTCATGTCTTCATTTTGACACATCAGTTTTCTCCGTCTGGTGGTTCAGTATATCTAGGGTCACTATTATGGAATATAGACTTTGAATGTCCAAGAAAATGCAACGGCCTTTCCTAGCCAACGTGTAGGTAATGACCATCAACCTCAACAGTCCTCACACCAACTGGCTCATTATCGTAGTAAAAGTTTTTTTTTTCTTAAACTGTGGCTATGGGCGGCAGTGGCCCACTGGTTTTGAGAATATGATCATATATAGTCCATTTGCCAATTTTGTTGATCTCTCATGATCTCTCTCGTCCTATTGACTCTTACTGCAACTAGACAAGATTTTTTTCCACCTCTTACAATATATATCATACATAACACCCTCGAACACCAAGGATTCGAACCAGGCACCATTTGCGTGATTGCTGGGTACGCTACCCATTCGGCTCGCGTACCTAGCGCACTTCCATATAACAAACAAACCTCCAACAAACAGGATCGAACCCGGGGCCCCTGCATGGCAGGCGGGAGCGTTACTGCTAGGCTATGGTCGCCCCTGACAGGGAAATGACTATTCAAGTACTGTGTAATCGAATACCCTTCGTCTTACGTTGGTGAGCAACGGGATCTCCATGGATCATTTCCCATCAGGCTCACACAACTACCAGATAGCATCTGTAAGATATACACACA
>NC_092263.1:6874288-6925133 GCF_036320965.1 Panulirus ornatus | reverse complement strand
TGCCGAAACTGTCTGTTAGAGTGGTTACTGGAACTGTCCTGTACAATAAGGTGGAATGTAGCTGAAAAAAACCTACATTTACGAACAATGAAGGACGAATTGGCAGTTTGCGGCAAGAGCATTGCCTGGTGTGTGTGGTGTACCAGTGATATATAGGAACAGCAGCAGGGGATACATAGGACGTATACATACATAAAGGTGTAACATTATACCCAGATGAACAAGAACAGGAGTGATATTGTGTATAAAATGTATATAAAAGAGACACGTGGAGACCAATATAACGTTCAGTCAATATTACTCTTCGGTAACACATGAAATATTTTAGCGGGAACAATCCCCTCCTCCTCCTCCTCCTCCTCCCGCACCTGGTGTACTGCTCTCATGTAACACAACAGTGTACACACCCACGTATTTCTCTCTGTATCACATTAAATATGTTGATGAAATCTATGTGTGAAATCTGGTAGAGATCCTTTTATAAAGGATCACATACCGATATAGGTGGTTGAAAAGGAAGAGAAATACATTTCAAAAATTTATTGTCTAATTTGACACAAAAGATATACATACGTTTGATTGTTTCCAAATCTTCAAATCAATATCGTATGTTTTGTTATGTTTTCATATTTGTAAACTGCCACTTTACAAACAATTGCGTAGGACAGTATTCGCTAATACCTCATCTAAATGTTTTTCAGCAGATTAAAATTCGACGCTGAAATTGTTTTTCACAATCTATGATGATTAGGCCATCGAGAATCTAATTAAATGTATTCAAATCCATCGAATATGTATTCGCTCAAATACAGAAATTTAGATTTACCCACATTCCTACACATGTTCACTTATTAACTACTTTACAAGTCAAGCCATATCTTTGATTAATGTGGCCAGAGAGAAGAGATAGTGAAAGCCTTGCATTAATTATGAAAAGTGGCAAGGTGGCTGGAATGGATAATATTGCATTTGAATTTCATAAGAAATGGGGTGACAGTGTTGTTGACAAGTTAGTTAAGATCCTCAATATATGCATGGGTCATGATGAGGTGCTTGAGGATTTCCGAAATGCACGTATAGTGCCACCGTATAAAGGCAAGGGGGGCAAAGGTAAGTGTTCGTATTACAGAAGTATAGATTCACTGAATGTAGGTGGTAAGTTGTATGATAGAGTGGTGATTCAGAGGGTGGTGGAATGCACTGAGCATCAGACTGAGGGAAGAACAATATGGTTTCAGTTTTGGTGGAGGATTATGTGTGGATCAGGTATTTGCTATGAAGAATGTGTGTGAGAAATACGTAGAGAAACAGAAAGATTTTTATATGGCATTTATGGATTTGGAGAAAGCATATAATAGTGTTGATAGGGATGCTTTGTGGAAGGTGTTACGAATGTCTGGTGTGAGGGGCAAAATCTTTCAGTTGGTTGATGAACGACCATAATTCTTAAACGGAAATGTATGATTGCCAGAAAAGAGCAACAAATTGAATTGATGTTGAAATACGATCAGAATAGCCATGAATAATGATGCTCTAATCTACTACAATAATCGTGATGGTGTGGCATTCTTTACAGATGAAACATTACACAAGCTGGTAAAAAAGAATCATTGAACTGGTAAATATCCGAGATAGAAGAATTAAACATTTCAGGCGTGAAATACTTCCCAACGTGCTTGTTGCCGAGAAGAAACGTCTTACTGAAAAACACTTGATTAACACGAACAAAAGCTTTGCGATTCATGGTAAGTTTTCCATTAACCAACATCGTTACATGAATTGATAACTGGAACGTAAATATCTGAAAAAGATGATATGAATGATAGTAATAGGAATGAGATAGTAAGTATAGTCTACCTTACTATATGATCATTAATGTATATCTGGGAAGCTATAGTATACACACACAGTCTGGAGTGTACATAGATTAATATATCCCTGATGTTGGCGTGTTTTGATCTGTGTTGTTAGGCAGCAGGTTATTGTGTGTATTGTGTTAAACATGTTTTTGTGTGTACTGATCCGTGAGGTTAATAGGTGTTTGTGTGTACCGATCTGTATCGTTAGACAGGTTTTGGTGTATAATAGTCTGAGTGATTTAACAAATGTTGGTTTGTATTGGTCAGTGTTGTTAAACAAGTGATGGTTTGCATTGGTCTGTGCTGTTTACAGGTGTTGGTGTATATTGGTCTCTGTTCTTAAACATGTGTTGGTGTTTTTATATCTCCGTCACCAAACAGGTGTTAGTGGTATTAGTGTAAATTAGTCTGTGTTGTTAAACAGGTGTCAATATGTATTTTTCAGCGTTGTTTGATACGGGTTAGTGTGTGTTTCTGTGGTGATTGATAAATGTTTCTAATGAAAGGTAACGATACAAAGATGGTTTATAAACATCATGCGAGATGATATATATAGTTACCCAACGTATTACATAACTTTGATATATATACATATTTTTTTTTATTATATTATACTTTGTCGCTGTCTCCCGCGTTTGCGAGGTAGCGCAAGGAAACAGACGAAAGAAATGGCCCAACCCCCCCCCCCCCCATACACATGTATATACATACGTCCACACACGCAAATATACATACCTACACAGCTTTCCATGGTTTACCCCAGACGCTTCACATGCCTTGATTCAATCCACTGACAGCACGTCAGCCCCGGTATACCACATCGCTCCAATTCACTCTATTCCTTGCCCTCCTTTCACCCTCCTGCATGTTCAGGCCCCGATCACACAAAATCTTTTTCACTCCATCTTTCCACCTCCAATTTGGTCTCCCTCTTCTCGTTCCCTCCACCTCCGACACATATATCCTCTTGGTCAATCTTTCCTCACTCATTCTCTCCATGTGCCCAAACCACTTCAAAACACCCTCTTCTGCTCTCTCAACCACGCTCTTTTTATTTCCACACATCTCTCTTACCCTTACGTTACTCACTCGATCAAACCACCTCACACCACACATTGTCCTCAAACATCTCATTTCCAGCACATCCATCCTCCTGCGCACAACTCTATCCATAGCCCACGCCTCGCAACCATACAACATTGTTGGAACCACTATTCCTTCAAACATACCCATTTTTGCTTTCCGAGATAATGTTCTCGACTTCCACACATTCTTCAAGGCCCCCAGAATTTTCGCCCCCTCCCCCACCCTATGATCCACTTCCGCTTCCATGGTTCCATCCGCTGCCAGATCCACTCCCAGATATCTAAAACACTTCACTTCCTCCAGTTTTTCTCCATTCAAACTCACCTCCCAATTGACTTGACCCTCAACCCTACTGTACCTAATAACCTTGCTCTTATTCACATTTACTCTTAACTTTCTTCTTCCACACACTTTACCAAACTCAGTCACCAGCTTCTGCAGTTTCTCACATGAATCAGCCACCAGCGCTGTATCATCAGCGAACAACAACTGACTCACTTCCCAAGCTCTCTCATCCCCAACAGACTTCATACTTGCCCCTCTTTCCAAAACTCTTGCATTTACCTCCCTAACAACCCCATCCATAAACAAATTAAACAACCATGGAGACATCACACACCCCTGCCGCAAACCTATATTCACTGAGAACCAATCACTTTCCTCTCTTCCTACACGTACACATGCCTTACATCCTCGATAAAAACTTTTCACTGCTTCTAACAACTTTCCTCCCACACCATATATTCTTAATACCTTCCACAGAGCATCTCTATCAACTCTATCATATGCCTTCTCCAGATCCATAAATGCTACATACAAATCCATTTGTTTATTCTAAGTATTTCTCACATACATTCTTCAAAGCAAACACCTGATCCACACATCCTCTACCACTTCTGAAACCACACTGCTCTTCCCCAATCTGATGCTCTGTACATGCCTTCACCCTTTCAATCAATACCCTCCCATATAATTTACCAGGAATACTCAACAAACTTATACCTCTGTAATTTGAGCACTCACTCTTATCCCCTTTGCCTTTGTACAATGGCACTATGCACGCATTCCGCCAATCCTCAGGCACCTCACCATGAGTCATACATACATTAAATAACCTTACCAACCAGTCAACAATACAGTCACCCCCTTTTTTAATAAATTCCACTGCAATACCATCCAAACCTGCTGCCTTGCCGGCTTTCATCTTCCGCAAAGCTTTCACTACCTCTTCTCTGTTTACCAAATCATTTTCCCTAACCCTCTCACTTTGCACACCACCTCGACCAAAACACCCTATATCTACCACTCTATCATCAAACACATTCAACAAACCTTCAAAATACTCACTCCATCTCCTTCTCACATCACCACTACTTGTTATCACCTCCCCATTTGCGCCCTTCACTGAAGTTCCCATTTGCTCCCTTGTCTTACGCACTTTATTTACCTCCTTCCAGAACATCTTTTTATTCTCCCTAAAATTTAATGATACTCTCTCACCCCAACTCTCATTTGCCCTTTTTTTCACCTCTTGCACCTTTCTCTTGACCTCCTGTCTCTTTCTTTTATACATCTCCCACTCAATTGCATTTTTTCCCTGCAAAAATCGTCCAAAAGCCTCTCTCTTCTCTTTCACTAATACTCTTACTTCTTCATCCCACCACTCACTACCCTTTCTAATCAACCCACCTCCCACTCTTCTCATGCCACAAGCATCTTTTGCGCAATCCATCACTGATTCCCTAAATACATCCCATTCCTCCCCCACTCCCCTTACTTCCATTGTTCTAACCTTTTTCCATTCTGTACTCAGTCTCTCCTGGGACTTCCTCACACAGGTCTCCTTCCCAAGCTCACTTACTCTCACCACCCTCTTCACCCCAACATTCACTCTTCTTTTCTGAAAACCCATACAAATCTTCACCTTAGCCTCCACAAGATAATGATCAGACATCCCTCCAGTTGCACCTCTCAGCACATTAACATCCAAAAGTCTCTCTTTCGCACGCCTGTCAATTAACACGTAATCCAATAACGCTCTCTGGCCATCTCTCCTACTTACATAAGTATACTTATGTATATCTCGCTTTCTAAACCAGGTATTCCCAATCATCAGTCCTTTTTCAGCACATAAATCTACAAGCTCTTCACCATTTCCATTTACAACACTGAACACCCCATGTATACCAATTATTCCCTCAACTGCCACATTACTCACCTTTGCATTCAAATCACCCATCACTATAACCCGGTCTCGTGCATCAAAACCACTAACACACTCATTCAGCTGCTCCCAAAACACTTGCCTCTCATGATCTTTCTTCTCATGCCCAGGTGCATATGCACCAATAATCACCCACCTCTCTCCATCAACTTTCAGTTTTACCCATATTAATCGAGAATTTACTTTCTTACACTCTATCACATACTCCCACAACTCCTGTTTCAGGAGTATTGCTACTCCTTCCCTTGCTCTTGTCCTCTCACTAACCCCTGACTTTACTCCCCAGACATTCCCAAACCACTCTTCCCCTTTACCCTTGAGCTTCGTTTCCCTCAGAGCCAAAACATCCAGGTTCCTTTCCTCAAACATACTACCTATCTCTCCTTTTTTCACATCTTGGTTACATCCACACACATTTAGGCACCCCACTCTGAGCCTTCGAGGAGGATGAGCACTCCCCGCGTGACTCCTTCTTCTGTTTCCCATTTTAGAAAGTTAATACAAGGAGGGGAGGATTTCTGGCCCCCCGCTCCCATCCCCTCTAGTCGCTTTCTACGACACGCGAGGAATACGTGGGAAGTATTCTTTCACCCCTATCCCCAGGGATAATATACATATATATATACATATACACATACACACACATACACATACATACGCACATATACACATACACACACATACATATATATACATATGAAAAATGTAAGAAACAATTTAGAAAACTGAAACTTCTAGCTTGAAATGAATGAAAAAATGAATGTCACATAATGGTTCAACTTCTGGCTATGGAAAAAAGGAAATGTATAATTTATTTACACAAACGTCAATAGCAGTTCTCATCAATTTAACCACTGTATCAATAAGCTTCAATGTCTAAGCTACATTTTTCTCCAATTTCACTATTTTCTTGTCAAAACACCATGTATGAAAACTATCACTCCAGTAACACAACTATAAACATTTACTTCCCCTTTAAAAATATATTTATATATATATATATATATATATATATATATATATATATATATATATATATATATATATATATATATATATATATATATATATATATATATATATATATATATATATATATATATATATACATGGATGTAGAACCCCAGCAGTTAGTTTGCTCTGTGTGTCTCTATCATTTACCTTCCTTCTCACTCATTTACATTTACATTTTTACCTTATCTCTCACATCAACCCTTCCCTCTCTCCTTCACTTTCTAGTTATTCTCCTCTTCCTCCCCTTCCTTTTTTTCATTATTTCACAGCTTGATATTCCTGACATCCATGACAGTCACATGATTTATGAAGTAAGATTCCTCACTAGAAAGATGAGGAAAGAAAGTAGTAATTATCCAGGGTCAGAAGTGGACCAGTCCCTCCGGTATTGAACTTGTTGGATCTCCATTTTATCAATTCTACGTAATTTCATCTTGTATACATCAGCTTCCTAAATAAATTATTTTCTGTTGCTTTTGTAGACGAAATCGTTACAAGTGAAACAACGTGAAAATCATCCCACTATTATACTCAGCTGGAAATATTACCATTTTGTTCCGTTGTTCAAGCCTCTCAGGAGATAAACAGAATGTTTTATTATCAACAACAGTATCATTGCCATATAAACCTGACGTCTTAACTCGTCTTTGTTTAGTAATGTGATGGTCACGTGACATACCCACTCATGAGGGCCATGTACTTATGTCCACATGTTTGACAGTATGGTTCACAGTACATCACTTTTCACTCAGGAAAGGACTGTCCGATTGTCATCTTTTCTTTATAAACGTGCGAGATTATCTGATATTTTTCAAGCGTACTGATCCAGGAGTATTGGACATTTTCATTCACATCAGTAGCCTTCATATATCTTTAGTTACTGTGGTCAAGGTCGTAAGAACAGAACAAATTTGCCGAATGAATGTCTTTATATTGGCAAGGATAAGGATGAATTAGCTCAATGTTTTTCCTTATGCTTGTGAATCACTTATATATGATTCTCATACAGATGATCCTGACATTTCTAAAAGGAAAGTACCTTAAGAATCTATGAAATTACTCTCAAAGTAAACATTATTACCTATACTCTGAAACGAAAAAGATATCCGCGTTATCTTAATGTGTCAGTTGTCACCAATGGTCGGGTGTCTGTGGTAAAGGAATCATCGAAATATCAGGATGATCAAAGCGAGTTCCTCCTTCCGCCCTCAGGCAGTATTGGCCATAGTTATCAATAACTTTATAAGATATGAATGACTGACTGGTGCCACCTGACCATTGATCACAACCACCGTAATAACAAACCTTTGACTTATACTCTCGACTACCCGGAACTTGAGAACGATTTCTCAACTGGAGTTGAATGTGCGATGATCAGAAATGATGGAGAGCACGTTCACCGTCTTTAGATTTAATGATCTTCCTTTACCTCTGTCCAAGGACTTCTTCGAAAGACTCAAGATTGGTTAAAAATGGTCGTGGAAGGAGCGGCGCTTCGTGTCTCTACTGTCTTCACTTTTCTAAGAAACAGGAGTTTGACCCGCGTTACTTCCTCCATACAGTAAGCATAGTTGTATCCCTCATCCATCACGTCTTCCTGAAGAACACCTTTATAACAGTGGTTCAGGTGAACCAAATGTGACAAAGACACGGCACATCCACCACAAGAACCCGTCACACACGTCCACACAACCCAGCCTATCTGTAGCACGTACACTTACACCATCATAAACAATACCTACAACACTCACTACACTTATGGTCTACACCCACCTACACTGACCACCCTTACCACCCATTTACACTGATCTCCCTTACCACCCACCTACAATGACCTGCCTCACCACCCATCTACACTACCTGCCCTCAACACCCATCTACACTACCTGCCCTCACCACCCACCTACACTATTCTCCCTCACCACCCATCTGCTTAGGCAGAAACTCGTTGGCAAGAAAGAATGGTTTGAGGATAATTGGAAGAAATTGAATTGCAATATGGGAAAATATCTCCCAAAGAAATGATTACAAAAGTTATAAATACTTTCACATCAAAGCTAGAAAATATTCTCCATTAACATGTGTCATCAGCAAGAATACCAGATTAATATTCAAACCCAGAGAAAATGTCCTCAACCTTGTAAGCAACTTTTTCCATTCTTGCTTTTCCTATAAAATTTCCACAGCAGTATTTTACCACGATACTGAAAGGTATTATTTGTTCATTTTTCCCTGCCGCCAGTTGAGCCGGAGGGAGAGGTGGGTGGGGAGGTCCCCATTGTTTGCTATCCTGTTTCTACCACTATATTTAGATTTTTCATCTTTACAGATAGTCTCGTTACGTACCATCCGTTCTCCTCTTATATTTCCTCCCCCGCACATCCCACGTTTTGCAATCAGTAAAGCACTGCAGGGAAGTCGGCTAGGGAAGCCTCATGCTTCACCATCAGTAAAGTGGTGTGTGAGAAGCGGCCGAGGAAGCCTCATGTTTCACCATCAGTGAAGCGGTGTGTGAGAAGCGGCTGAGGAAGCCTCATGTTTCACCATCAGTGGAGCGGTGTGAGAAGCGTCCGAGGAAGCCTCATGTTTCGCCATTAGTAAAGCGGTGTGTGAGACGCGGCTGGGATGGAAGAATTCTGTGTAAATTGTCAGGAAAATGTTATTCACCAGCGTGTTAAAGGTACACTGGCCAGCCTGACCTGGCATGTGGGTGCGTCTAGTCTTGATGTACTTCGATGGTTAGTCAAATGGTTGACTGACCGTAAACAAAGAATAGTGATCACTGGTCAAGCCTCTGAATGATTAGACGTAACAGACATCAGTCTGGGCACCGGTTCTCTTCCTCATATATATCAATGATATTGATAATGGCCTGCATTGTAAGATATCTAAACTCACGCACGATATTAAGCTGGGAAATCAGTCCACAACAGAAACTGAATGTTTGCAGCTTCATACTGACACTGACAGACTGATAGGCTGGGATAAAAAGTGGCAAATGAACTTTGATATCGACGAGTGCAAAGTTTGACATGTCTGTAGTAAAAATGAAAAGGCAATCTACAATATGAAATTTGTTGAGCCACAGAAGGTAGTGGGGAGCAGGCCTTGTGTGTAATAATCTCTGGTGACCTAAAGCCAAGTTGGCATTGCCCTGAAGCAGTTAAGAATAGGTGAATAAATTACTTTTGATCTTAAATACTGTGTAATACGAAAATATTTGTCTCTAACATGAAGTTATACAGAGGTCAGCCAAATATAGATGCGACAGACTAAAGACTACATATGTGGGGCAAATATCTCATAAAAAACAATCTCTGTGAATTTTTTTTTCATATTGGTGTGTACTCTACGCACTTTCGGTAGCCGAGGTTCATAAAACATGGAATCTGGCAATACCTTTTGATTTCATATGACATATTGGATGTTCTAATGCTCTCTCTCTCTCTCTCTCTCTCTCTCTCTCTCTCTCTCTCTCTCTCTCTCTCTCTCTCTCTCTCTCTCTCTCTACCGGTACTACCCGCCTGGGTATCGGGAGGGTTAGTGACGGCCTCACGGTGACAGCATGTCAGTAGCTGTCAGCACTAACTCCCTTGGCTCAGGTAACTGTTTTCTTTTCTTTCTTCTTCGCCCTCACGTGAGCTACTGACACTCATCCCACAAGAGTACAATCTCTCTCATACATAACACTTGACAACATGTAACTAACACGACTCCTTTGCAACTTTAGCTACATGTTCCTGTGGTGAGCGCTACGCGTTAGCCCTGCCTTTTGGCAAAATTGTGTTGGGTATTTGTTAGAAATTACTGTGCTTACAAGAGGCACAACACTTGTCCACCCGCCACACGACAGACGCCTTCCAGTTCCCGACCAATTTCTCAAGCAGCACAGACAGCATCGCCAATATCGTCGCCAACATTGACATTCCAGCCAAGCTTAATTTGGCCGCGCGCCTGGCCTAAATTTTGATGCCAGACTGGTTGATGATGACCTGGGAGAGCAGGGGCAGAGGAGGTAGAGGAACGACGTGCCTGGCATAAGATGTTGATGCCAGGTGACGACTTGAGAGAGGAAGTGTAGAGGGAGTTGGAGGATAATGCTTTGGCCATAGCAGTTCAGATTATATAGGATGTGATTTGGGTCTGGCAAGACCAGACTTTGTTGGAATCTAGGTAGGACGTGGATGGGTTGGGTCATGTGTACTCCAGTGTCACTGAGGCAGTTCAGACTAACTGTCAACATCTGATCAGGTTGACCTGTGTTATACTGGACGGGTCCTGGACGGGCAGGATCGGGTCTCGTTCACATTGAACGCAAAGTAGTTTGTCAACACACAAAACACAGTGACATGCAATCATCAACTGTTGTGAGATGGAAAACTGTATAATCAGAGATGTCGCTGTGAGGTGGTGTTATGTTATCAACATCTTAGGTATGAGAATGCAAGCTTGGTTATATCTAGATATTCACAAAAGCATGTTTACTGTACAGAAAAACTATTAAAAGTCCCCGTCTTCATTTTCTTCGGCCTTTCAAACTAAACCCTCGTCTCATCATTAATCCTATCTTCTCCCCCCTTATAACCACATCCAATATACCCCAGTGGCCTGGGGTCCAAGTGGTGTTGATAAAGGGTACGAGCAGGTAAAGTGGCAGTCCAGAGCGGCCGCCTTAAATCCTGGGACCTGATCCCCTTAGCAGCACCTAGAGAGGTTGTCCATGCAGCAGGAGCAGCAGCAGAAGCTGGACGTAATAATCTCAGGACCAGCGATAGTGTCAGTTTGCCAGTGGACGAGGCACTGGACGACCACTCAAGGGACTTTAACCCAGAGGTACCACACAATCGACCACTACCATCTAACAGGCCAGGCTTGTGCGGGGGAAACTCACTCTTTCCACATTTTCTAAAGCTCGTAGGCTCTGCCGACGAGGTGAATATCTAACAATGTTGATATAACTTTAATCAACATTCTTCTCACTCCTGATGACATAGATGGTGTTGGTCGAATGAAACAGACATTTATCTTTTATGTGTTCTAGAGAAAAGATCGTAAATCAATGAAAATGTATGTAGCAGAGAAAGAGGAGTAAAAGATTTTGTAGGGATCAGAGAGAGTTGGAAAGGATGTGACTATATGGCTTAGAATATGCAAGTGACTATGTCTGTCTGGAGAACAGTGTAAGACGAGGGTTGTGTTTGTGTTGAGGACAGTGTAAGATGAAGGTTGTGTTTGTGTTGAGGACAGTGTAAGATGAAGGTTGTGTTTGTGTTGAGGACAGTGTAAGATGAAGGTTGTGTTTTTGTTGAGGACAGTGTAAGATTAAGGTTGTGCTTGTAGTGAGGACAGTGTAAGATAAAGGTTGTGTTTGTGTTGAGGACAGTGTAAGATAAAGGTTGTGTTTGTGTTGAGGACAGTGTAAGATGAAGGTTGTGTTTGTGTTGAGGACAGTGTAAGATGAAGGTTGTGTTTGTGTTGAGGACAGTGTAAGATGAAGGTTGTGTTTGTGTTGAGGACAGTGTAAGATGAAGGTTGTGTTTGTGTTGAGGACAGTGTAAGATGAAGGTTGTGTTTGTAGTGAGGACAGTGTAAGATGAAGGTTGTGTTTGTGTTGAGGACAGTGTAAGATGAAGGTTGTGTTTGTGTTGAGGACAGTGTAAGATGAAGGTTGTGTTTGTAGTGAGGACAGTGTAAGATGAAGGTTGTGTTTGTGTTGAGGACAGTGTAAGATGAAGGTTGTGTTTGTGTTGAGGACAGTGTAAGATGAAGGTTGTGTTTGTAGTGAGGACAGTCAAGGGTGAAGGTGAGGTCAGACCCAGGCTACAATCTTGTGACAAGTTCCTGATATCCACATCAGTAGTAAGTAACTCAGATTACACAGTATCTTTACTTTCCGTCATTTCCGCTCTTTATCAAAACAACGGATACTCAAACATATAAACAATTTATCCATAATGATTATTGATAAGAGACCATGAAAGTTATTCATTTATGTATTTTTCAGTTTTGTTTCACAGGTGTCTCCGTTAGCATCGTCAACAGATGGATTCACCGGTGTCAGGAGGAAGGTTCTCTTAACATTAAGCCTCGTCGTAGTAGGAGAACGAGTAAGCATGCATGAAGAGGTCGCTCGTATACTGGTCACCATACAGGAGCAAATAAAAGATGTCTGCAGTTCTAGATCACTCGGGATCACCAGCTTCCTTACCACGCACAAACCACAGGACGGTGCAGTCCATGGAAACGGCATCTATTGTTACGTGGCGGCAAAGAGAGAACAACTGCCTCAAGCATGAAGGGATTCTACACTTGGTTCTGCAGTCCAGTATCTTCCAGCGGACCCAAGTTTCTGAAAGACCATTATCATTATCCTTAACCTCTTTTTGGCCAGGGCAGCCAGGCGTCCTACCCAGAGTTCGTATCCCTCTGTTGATATATATTTATTTTTTTTTTGTCGCTGTCTCCCGCGTTTGCGAGGTAGCGCAAGGAAACAGACGAAAGAAATGGCCCAACCCACCCCCATACACATGTATATACATACGTCCACACACGCAAATATACATACCTACACAGCTTTCCATGGTTTATCCCAGACGCTTCACATGCCTTGATTCAATCCACTGACAGCACGTCAACCCCGGTATACCACATCGCTCCAATTCACTCTATTCCTTGCCCTCCTTTCACCCTCCTGCATGTTCAGGCCCCGATCACACAAAATCTTTTTCACTCCATCTCTCCACCTCCAATTTGGTCTCCCTCTTCTCCTCGTTCCCCCCACCTCCGACACATATATCCTCTTGGTCAATCTTTCCTCACTCATTCTCTCCATGTGCCCAAACCATTTCAAAACACCCTCTTCTGCTCTCTCAACCACGCTCTTTTTATTTCCACACATCTCTCTTACCCTTACGTTACTTACTCGATCAAACCACCTCACACCACACATTGTCCTCAAACTTCTCATTTCCAGCACATCCATCCTCCTGCGCACAGCTCTATCCATAGCCCACGCCTCGCAACCATACAACATTGTTGGAACAACTATTCCTTCAAACATACCCATTTTTGCTTTCCGAGATAATGTTCTCGACTTCCACACATTCTTCAAGGCTCCCAGAATTTTCGCCCCCTCCCCCACCCTATGATCCACTTCCGCTTCCATGGTTCCATCCGCTGCCAGATCCACTCCCAGATATCTAAAACACTTCACTTCCTCCAGTTTTTCTCCATTCAAACTTACCTCCCAATTGACTTGACCCTCAACCCTACTGTACCTAATAACCTTGCTCTTATTCACATTTAATCTTAACTTTCTTCTTTCACACACTTTACCAAACTCAGTCACCAGCTTCTGCAGTTTCTCACATGAATCAGCCACCAGCGCTGTATCATCAGCGAACAACAACTGACTCACTTCCCAAGCTCTCTCATCCCCCAACAGACTTCATACTTGCCCCTCTTTCCAAAACTCTTGCATTCACCTCCCTAACAACCCCATCCATAAACAAATTAAACAACCATGGAGACATCGCACACCCCTGCCGCAAACCTACATTCACTGAGAACCAATCACTTTCCTCTCTTCCTACACGTACACATGCCTTACATCCTCGATAAAAACTTTTCACTGCTTCTAACAACTTGCCTCCCACACCATATATTTTTAATACCTTCCACAGAGCATCTCTATCAACTCTATCATATGCCTTCTCCAGATCCATAAATGCTACATACAAATCCATTTGCTTTTCTAAGTATTTCTCACATACATTCTTCAAAGCAAACACCTGATCCACACATCCTCTACCACTTCTGAAACCACACTGCTCTTCCCCAATCTGATGCTCTGTACATGCCTTCACCCTCTCAATCAATACCCTCCCATATAATTTACCAGGAATACTCAACAAACTTATACCTCTGTAATTTGAGCACTCACTCTTATCCCCTTTGCCTTTGTACAGTGGCACTATGCACGCATTCCGCCAATCCTCAGGCACCTCACCATGACTCATACATACATTAAATAACCTTACCAACCAGTCAACAATACAGTCACCCCCTTTTTTAATAAATTCCACTGCAATACCATCCAAACCTGCTGCCTTGCCGGCTTTCATCTTCCGCAAGAGTGAATGTTGGGGTGAAGAGGGTGGTGAGAGTAAGTGAGCTTGGGAAGGAGACTTGTGTGAGGAAGTACCAGGAGAGACTGAGTACAGAATGGAAAAAGGTGAGAACAATGGAAGTAAGGGGAGTGGGGGAGGAATGGGATGTATTTAGGGAATCAGTGATGGATTGCGCAAAAGATGCTTGTGGCATGAGAAGAGTGGGAGGTGGGTTGATTAGAAAGGGTAGTGAGTGGTGGGATGAAGAAGTAAGAGTATTAGTGAAAGAGAAGAGAGAGGCATTTGGACGATTTTTGCAGGGAAAAAATGCAATTGAGTGGGAGATGTATAAAAGAAAGAGACAGGGGGTCAAGAGAAAGGTGCAAGAGGTGAAAAAAAGGGCAAATGAGAGTTGGGGTGAGAGAGTATCATTAAATTTTAGGGAGAATAAAAAGATGTTCTGGAAGGAGGTAAATAAAGTGCGTAAGACAAGGGAGCAAATGGGAACTTCAGTGAAGGGCGCAAATGGGGAGGTGATAACAAGTAGTGATGATGTGAGAAGGAGATGGAGTGAGTATTTTGAAGGTTTGTTGAATGTGTTTGATGATAGAGTGGCAGATATAGGGTGTTTTGGTCGAGGTGGTGTGCAAAGTGAGAGGGTTAGGGAAAATGATTTGGTAAACAGATTTGATATATATATATATATATGTGTGTGTGTGTGTGTATATCTTACAGACCTCCAACAGCCAGGATCGAACCCGGGACCCCTGTGCAAGAGGCGGGAGCGCTAACGCTAGGATATGATGACGGTAGCATTTCCGCTTGTTGCACAGGGGTCCTGGGTTCGATCCTGGCTGTTGGAGGTTTGTATGTTCTATGAAGGTGCGCGTTCATATGCACTTTGATTGACTGTGGATGGTTTATGTGTGAGTGGCTAATATGACCATGTGGATAAAACAACAGTTCTATAAGAGTTTTTCAATAATTATTTTTAAGAAAAATATCTTTCAGTAAAGACCATTTGCAAACATTCGATATATTTTCCCTAGTGAGACAGGAGACGCAAGGGACCAGGTCCTGATCTGACCAAGGAATCCTACATGTATGATGATCACATTTCTGGTCGCGACAATCCTTGCCAGTATGTGCAATATAGAACACGTAGCCTGAGGGATTGTAGGGCGAGGTTCAGCATAACAGCCAGTCGTTCTGAGACAATGTTACAAAACAAATGTTTCATTCAATGATGAATTTAGTGACCAGTGCTCTCCATGGGTTCTGAGGCCACACATCATAACCATTATTTCTTTATGTTAGCTGAGACGGCACGGGCAGCTGAGGACGTAATCCCATTAACGATATTAGGGAAGGTTATAGCCTAGCAGTAGCGTTCCCGCCTGCTACGCAGGGGTCCTGGGTTCGAGCGTGGCTGATGGAGGTATGTGTGTTCTGTGAAAGTAAGCGTTCATACGCACTATATATATATATATATATAAATATATATATAAATATATATATATATATATATATATATATATATATATATATATATATATATATATATATATATATATATATATATATATATATATATATATATATATATATATATATATATATGATTCCCCAACGACACAGATATGGTATTAAATCAGCTAGATATCGATGTAACAAAGTGCACTTATGGTGGGATATAGAATACAACAACATAGTAAAAAAGAATGAGACCATAACCGCCAGGCTCCACATATATTAACAAATTCATATTCAGGAATTCCCATGCTGAACGTATGTACCTGTGGCAAAAATATTGTCGTATTTTTGTTATGCAGCAATTCGCAGCATTATTCCTCGTGGATGTTTTAACACTCCCGACACAGAAGTGGTCACAAATGGGGAGAGATTTTTTCAAAAGCCACGCAAGGGTCCCGGGTTCGATCCTGGCTGTTGGAGGTTTGTATGTTTTATTAAGGTGCTCGTTCATATGCACTTTGTTTGTATTCATATACCTCTGCGTTGTACAGTTAGGTTCTGTAAAATGCTATCTGGTAGTTGTGTGAGCCTGATGGGAAATGATCCATGGAGATCCCGTTGCTCACCAACGTAAGACGAAGGGTATTCGATTACACAGTACTTGAATAGTCATTTCCCTGTTAGGGGCGACCATAGCCTAGCAGTAACGCTCCCGCCTGCCATGCAGGGGCCCCGGGTTCGATCCTGTTTGTTGGAGGTTTGTTTGTTATATGGAAGTGCGCTAGGTACGCGAGCCGAATGGGTAGCGTACCCAGCAATCACGCAAATGGTGCCTGGTTCGAATCCTTGGTGTTCGAGGGTGTTATGTATGATATATATTGTAAGAGGTGGAAAAAAATCTTGTCTAGTTGCAGTAAGAGTCAATAGGACGAGAGAGATCATGAGAGATCAACAAAATTGGCAAATGGACTATATATGATCATATTCTCAAAACCAGTGGGCCACTGCCGCCCATAGCCACAGTTTAAGAAAAAAAAAGTTTTTACCACGATAATGAGCCAGTTGGTGTGAGGACTGTTGAGGTTAATGGTCATTACCTTCACGTTGGCTAGGAAAGGCCGTTGCATTTTCTTGGACATTCAAAGTCTATATACCATAATAGTGACCCTAAATATACTGAACCACCAGACGGAGAAAACTGATGTGACAAAATGAAGACATGAATGATATCAACATTGCAGGTAGGTAAGGGCCAGCGAGGACAGTCATCCAGTATAAAAGTGACAGGAAATTAAAGAATTATTAGATAAATACATAAATTGGGTTAGGATCAAAGTGGGTTAGCCTTCAGGTTACACACATATGCTTAAATCTACACATCACAGGCCGCTGGCGTTGGAGTTTACTTCACGGCGTGTCACTTCGTTCTACGTCACCAATTCGTCTCAAATCATACCTGGGTAGTACACGCCCGTGTGACATTGTTTATCATCTGGTGGAGTCAACATCCCCAGACCCAGCAGGTCATGTAGGAGGTTGAGAAGGATCCTTAACTGTGGCCTGCAGACATGCAGGGTGAGGCAGGAGTGTCCGTGGGACGTACTGCATCGCCTCTCCTCCCAGGTGTGTACCGCGCCCGCCAGGTCATGAGTATATCACTGGTGCGGCTCACGTTCCCGCTGCGCCTTCCACTCACAGCAGGTCTTCACCATGGTTAACGTACAGGCCATCAGTATCCCGACTGACAGCTTACAGGGAACGAGTCTGTCCTCATCAAGCAGGTTCTCTCTTGACAACACAATGCAGGACTCACCGGGACGACCATGGATGTCCGTGTTCGTTCCCCCGGGCTGGGCCAATATTCCCGCACCTGTAGAAGTGAGCGCACTACTTCCTGCCTCCCACCTCACTGTAACACTGTCCCAGGTAGTCTTCTCAGTTACTATCATCTTTATCCTGCCCAGGTCATATGACAGTTCCACGGGCACTCAGCTTCCTAGACTAATTAGTCTAATAATTCACATCTTTTGCTCTCCAACTCCTCAAAATTTTCCTTCTTACACCTGACCCTATGGGTCGGCCTTCCCATAACCAGGTACCAAGTGGTTTGTGATAATGTTCCATAATCGTAACACATCATTTACAACTACAAAGATCTTACACCTTCTGGGACAGTCTTTCAGTTGATCATTCTATAAATCGCAAGAATGCCAGTGATTAGTGCCTTTGACCCCGTGGCTCAGTCCACAGCAGATCTTTACTTTATCAACTCCTTGTCTTACAGTTTGTCTTCAGAAAGCTAATAACTGTTGACAGGACTCCAGTGATGTACGATCTGCTTGATCACTTCGCCATTGACATAATGTATGTCTACGTCAGTAAACAAAATGTTCTTATGAGACCTGTCATCACTCGCATGTTGATAACATTCATTCGCGTATTTCAAGAAGGTTGTGTAAATCGTCTTCATTTTAAGGTTATTTTTTTACGTTTTGTTAGAGTTTTTCGTATTTTCGTACCTGGCCAGCTCAGTTATGTTGGTTCCTAGTAACAACCATAGGAGTCCCCGATCTCTCACTGTCTAAAACACTTCCATTAATTGCCTATTATAACATCAAGAAACTCTCCTCTGTGTGATGTTAGTCTTATTGGGAAAACATACTGACCTGATCATCTACCTGTCTCTCTTTTATCTATCAAGAAAATAATTATATTCACTCATCATTCACTTTGGACAAATACATTTTAGATGGAATTTGCTAGAAACAAATAGACAAATGAGGGTAGAAAAATTTATTTACTGTTCTGGACGATTTATGGCTATTCTCTGGTAAGAAAGAGTGACACAACAGAGAGACATTTATAAGGAAGTCAAAAAGCGAAAGAAAACCTGTGAAAAGAAAGTGAATAAAAGTAACTCAGTAACGTCATCAACACTTACACTTGCCTCAGTAACGTCCTCAACACTTACACTTGCCTCAGTAACGTCCTCAACACTTACACTTGCCTCAGTAACATCCTCAACACTTACACTTGCCTCAGTAACGTCCTCAACACTTACACTTGCCTCAGTAACGTCATCAACACTTACACTTGCCTCAGTAACGTCCTCAGCACTTACACTTCCCTCAGTAACGTCCTCAACACTTACACTTGCCTCAGTAACGTCCTCAACGCTTACACTTGCCTCAGTAACGTCCTCAACATTTACACTTGCCTCAGTAACGTCCTCAACACTTACACTTCCCTCAGTAACGTCCTCAACACTTACACTTGCCTCAGTTCGGCAAGCCCACTTTCCTCAATAACTCCGTAATGTCAACACCCACACTTGCCTCAGCATCACGACGCTCACACTTGCCCAGAATAACTTGCAGTCAATAGAAATATTTGGACCAGGATATCATCAGTTGGTGTTGGTGTCACACGTCGTTTGTCATGTTTTATCACCTTATTTCGTATGAACTGGACAGTGGCTGTGGGACTGGGCTGTCAAATACATATCAGTTTCAAAACAAAAGGAGAAATAGACACCAATAGTATAAGTCTACAATGGACTACAAAGGGATTCAAACAGTGACAGACCATTAAGTCCTTTTGAGGCAGGTTGTGACAATCAGCGAAAGATATCTGAGACTTATAGATTAGTGTGGTAAAAGGTAAGTGTCATACAGGTAAGTTAAAGAAAATAAGCTGCAAATTGTTTGTGTGACGAATGAGGCATAAACAATGTAAGTGGCGGACTTCAAATATTATTCCTACATTAC
The DNA here is from genome assembly GCF_036320965.1 of Panulirus ornatus. Classification (NCBI taxonomy): domain Eukaryota; kingdom Metazoa; phylum Arthropoda; class Malacostraca; order Decapoda; family Palinuridae; genus Panulirus; species Panulirus ornatus. The sequence continues at coordinate 6,905,602 of NC_092263.1, read as the reverse complement.
TTTTCTATATCGACCAAGATGACGCAGGCAAAACATGACCCAACCATGACCAATCTCGAGTAAAAGGCAACAAAAGTAATAGAAAGAGAAGGTAGAAATTAAGCTTCAGCAGGTGATTTGTGAACTGACTCTTAAAGGTATAAAGGTTATAGGACGAGTGAAAGAGGAGAGGAGGGAGGGACCTCCACAGCTTAGCCCTTCATGAAGGTCATACCTCGAGTGGCAGATCTCCACATGGAAACTGAAGGAAGCAGCAGCCGGACCCGTGCATTGGGTCCAAGTTGAAGTGGAAGGGACACATGCAGACAGCTCACGAGAGCAGCGGCCAAAATGATATCTGCAGAACAGGGAGAGGGCAGTAACATGGCTGCGAACAAAATGGGAATGTTGAAGAAAGCTGATGTCAAGAGAATCAGTAAAACAGAAGACTTTTTATTCCATTGTCCTTAAATGAGAGATGGATGATAAACCACCACAGACGTGTGAGCACTGCACCATACTTGGGTGAAGGAATATCCTTGTAGGTGTAAAACAGCTGCTCGAAAAGAAAATAAATTTCGGCAAATAATCAACATCGCAGCTTCTGGGAAGCAGAATTCCTAACATTTTGTGGAGTTTTCCAGAACAGAATGGAGTTAGATGATTTCATTCTATCGTTATCTTTTTTTTCAGTTCCACGAGCAGGGTATGCGCCTGGACGTCTAAATTGCATTTCTCCCTTTAAGCAGAGAAGACAAAAAACCTTACTAGGTTCAGTTCGCCTTACTCTGTGTTGTATATTCCACATTCTCAACTGATGTTTTGGTTCCTTCCTAGTTCCTGACAACTCATTCGTCATTTATTGCACACTCACCACTGGTCGTCAAGTGTGAATCAGGAAGGGTATTATATGTATCCACTTACTGCCTCCAGGAAGACTTCCTACGGTCTATAAACGCTGTTGTTAACCATTTACGTCGTTGCGTTTGATTTGATTTTTAACATCCTACTAAGAACATTGTGTTAATGATAACAGATGAGGTGAAGATAAGTTAGTAAGTAAAACTGAGTTAATGATAGAGGTATGGACCTATGTGTGTGTGTGTGTGTGTGTGTGTGTGTGAGACAGGCAGCAGTACTGACAGTAGTTCTCCTCCAGGACTGTTGTTCTTGTTCTGTACTACTCCCCACTGTTGTGCTGGCTGTCCGGCAGTTCACCCCATTTATCCTTCTTGTTTGTTAGTTTCAGTAAGTTGGATCTTTCCTCCTTACATCTGTCATTTTCTTTGGGTTTCACATATTTCAGTTGTCATTTAATATTTTTTGTTATGAATTCAAATTCAGTTACTTGTAAGTTTTTCTTTCGTTTTTCTGGTCTAAACTGACTCTCTGGCATCCTAATTGGTTCCTCCAACAGGAAACAAGGTTTTCCTGTACATCCTCCTACACTTGACTGGACCTCTGGTGGTGCATTCATCTCTCTGCTTCAATGACTGTAGTTTTACCCTATGTACACACAGCACAAAAACGATCTTTACACTAGTGAACGAGAGGTCTCAGAATGATCACTTGTTAACTTTAAGGCTGGTATGCTCTCAAATTTTTTCGTTCTAATGCCATATTTCGTCACTTTAAATGTGTAAAGATAGGTTTTGTGTATTGTGTACATGTCCCTCTGCTGCAGACGCTGCTTCTCCTACCATCATTCCACATATCATGTGCTGTTAATAATCTCCCTCCATCAAGTGAGATTAACTTCCTCATGCTATATATGTATTATCGTCAAGTCTTCCATCCCATTCCTCTTCTTCTCGCCACTCACTCCTCCTTCCCAAATCATGACGTAGAATTATTTCTTTCGTTGAGTTTCTCGTGTAATTCTTGTCATGCGTGTGCTGGTCACCAGACCAAAGACACATGAGGAGGCTCACCTTGATGGCCTGTAGTGAAGGTAAACAGCGGTGTAGATCATGACGACCAAGTTGACATTGATCTTCAATAATCTTTTATCACATTACTTTTATCAGTGAGGACACAACTTGTGCTCCAGCTCCAGTGTTACCACATGATGATAACATTTGGTGACGCACATGACCAAGATACACCATCACCAACACATGGCATGAAAGCTAATAATACAGCAAGTCTGGATAGTATTTGATAATAGATAGTGAAAGCAGATAAGATAGAAATGAGATAGCAATCCTCTTTATTGCACTTTTCAATGGCGTATCTATCAAGGGGAATGTTCCTCAGGGATTCGAAGTTTACCATGTAATACAAATATTAGAAAAATAGTGATAAGTCTCTGCTCGGAGATTATTGTTCAATTAGGCTGACGTCCGTAGTGGACAGACTTATGGATACACTTCTGTAGAACAAGACTGTAAATCATTTACAGGATCACCATTTAATTAACGACTCCAAGCAGGGTTTCTGTTGTGCAATCATTCACGTCTGACAAGCATACTTAATATCTTGTCGTATACAATCAGCAGGTTTGATGAAAGTAAAGTTGCTTGTATCACTTATCTATTAAGACAGTAATTAGTAGAGTCTCTATAGATTCAAAGCAAACGTTAAGGAACATGGCATAAATATTGTGTGTCGTTGGTTAGAGATGAATACGTGTACTCCTGAGAAATAAAGATCCCCAGGGATCTATCGTGGATATTTTTCTCCTTTCTGATCTACAAAACAATAACATCAACAATGGTCTATTATTTCAAGGTATCAGAACCCGCAGACCACACTAAACGTGGAACTTAAGATACAACAAACCTTGAACATAGACAGATTGATAGCTAGGGCTTACCACAAGCAATTAATGTTGATATTGGTAAGTGTAAAAGGTTTTATACATCAGCTGTTAAGTCAGTAAAACAAACTATAGCTTAAACTCTGCTGAGACACATAACGTAGTCGAGGAACAGTTCTTGGGTATGATAAACTTCAATGACCTGAAGCCAAGGAAGAAGGTTAGATGCAGTAAGAGAAAATCTCCTTAGGAAGGACATCTGACTTTAAAGAAATGAACCTCATTCTTTACAGACCATTGGTGCGTCTACACCTTCAATACTGTGTTCAGTTTTGGTCATCCTACTTGAAGAAAACGTCGATTGAATAGAGACTAAAGGAACGAGCTGCCAAGAGGGTTAGAGAACGAAATCCCATGAAAGCTATAGCTAAAGAACGAAGGCTATAGCTGAGGAGGAAAAAGCTTGAGGTGAGGTAATACTAGTTTACAAGATCATCAAGGCTTGGCCAGTCGTGACCCATATAACTTCGAAAAAACTCATAAGTAGGTAGTACACTTCCCACGAGGCAAATAGATATATTCAAATACAATTTAACAATCGTGACTCACCAACAAGAGCAGCAGAGAGTAATAACGTAAACAATGGAAAAGAGACGACAGATCCCTGGCTTTAGGTCGACGGCTGACGCATGCTAACTATTGGATTATTTTCTAACCATTTTCATACTGAGGTCTGTATCATTGACGTCTTCTGTTATCACAAGCAGCTCCTCAACAGATCCAATTATCTGTTGATGTGTACATTCCTTTGTACGTTATGCTTACTGCCCTTCACGCCTCACTGCTGTTCATTAATTATTCCATTAATTACCTTCTCTAATGAGCAAGACGCTCAACTGATTCTTTTTTCCTTGACTCTAACAAAGCAATTTCAATTTGCAACTTGACCAGTTGTGTACAAACGTTGAGCTGTTTGTTAAGGCAGTGAGGTGAAGTGGTCAACATGATATACGAAGGTGTCAACACACAGGGGATACATGATGGAGATCATGTCATTACGATATTCTCTATTTCTCTTGTGTAAATAAAACTTATTAGGGGAATTCTATGCTGCTACCACAGTGACATCAATGAGAACTTCAATAAAGTTTAACCATTCCATCTCCACATCCTGATCACTGATGGTATGGTACAAGCAGGAAAAGTGAGTAAATAGCAGGTAATATATCTTGTGAATCACTGGTTAAGCTTCTCTGTATTCATGAATTAATTTTCGGTCCCTTCTTCTTTGAATTAATCGTGCAAGACTTCATAACTGAGATAGGACGTGTCATTGTGCTGTCTTAACTGTTAATGATCTTGATGGTCTTCTCGATCTACATGTGTTTCTTAGCTTTATACGTGAGAGAAGACGAATTCTTCTCATCTTTCTTGTTCTCTAACCTATTTTCAGTCTCGATTCAACTATTTTTTCCTTGTCATTACCGTAACATACTTGCAACTCCCGCTGGATTATCTTCTTGTCATAACATTCACTTGATATTTCTTATCGTAACTTGTTCTCTCTCTCTCTCTCTCTCTCTCTCTCTCTCTCTCTCTCTCTCTCTCTCTCTCTCTCTCTCTCTCTCTCTCTCTCTCTCTCTCTCTCTCTCTCTCTCTCTCTCTCTCTCTCTCTCTCTCTCTAGTATATTTACCTATTTGTATATTTACATGCATACAAACAGACATCAAATATGGACAGATAGACTGGTAAAAAGGTAGATAGACCGATAAGTAGAAAGATTTAGATAGATAGTAGATAGATAGATAGATGAGCATATAGTTAAAGGTTTTCCAATCAGTTTTGTAAATGTTCCAAACAGGATCATGTTGACGTGCACCAGGTTGCATCTTCCTCCAGGTTGTCATAATCTTCCAGACCATTGTAGACTATCACATCATTGTCCAGGATGCTGGCCACACTGACACATAATTCCTCCAGAATATTTCATACCTTTATCTTCACCCTCAATATTTGGTCGTGGCTCATATGGTGCAACACACATCTCCACTATTGTCGTCCTCCATATCTGGCTGGTGTTCACATGGCTCTCCCTCTCCTGTGTCCCCCCTCACCCACCCTCAGTATCCAGTCCTTGCTCGTATGGCTCAACATTAATCTTCTCAACTATTTCCATGGCATCAAAATTCTCTTCCCCTTTGTTGCCACCATTTACCATGCACATCACCTGCCGCGCGAGAGAGTATTTACACACACACACACACACACACACACACACACACACACACACACACACACACACACACACACACACACGAGCTTAAGATTGAGAACCTGGAGGCTTAATTATGTAAACAGGGTTGTTCTGAAAATTAGGTTTGGATATTCATCACCTTTGGGCTGCCACTAAAACAGAGCTAATGCAGCATATGGCCAGAGCCAATCTAGGCTGGAACATCTAACCACATTTGGAGTCATGGAAGATAAATGACCATGACTATATAGGTGTAACTAACTCTGTTACGAGGAAGATGGTTGAAAAGAATTGTGGTTGTCGTATAGTGGATAGGGAGAATATAACAATATCATTAAGGAGGAATCATCTGGAAGTGTGAGGCAAGAGACATTATCAGTAGTTATAGAGTAACTGGATCAGAAGTCACAACAACTCGAGGAAGAAGTCAAGAAACTGATGCAGTGGATCTACGACCATGAAAGTGTTCTCAGGTACAACAAGAGACACCGAAGCTAAAGAATATAATCAAAATACATGATAATGATATCATGATGAAGTGAAGGTATTAAGAAAGTATATACAGAACCAGAGTAATTGAAGAATATCAGTAAAATCCTCTTTTTGATGTTCCTGAGACAGAACATCATGAGGAAATGCCCACACCATAAGTGCTAGTGACTGTTGATGATGAGGGGAGGAGGAAGGGAACATATTCTGAGCCAGCGAGGAGGAGTACAGGATGATGATTGATGCACAGCAACGGTGACCTGGGGAATTTGAAAGAGAGTTACTTAGACCATTATCAACTGAAGCTGTCGAGAGAACATGAACAGTTAAGGACAGGACAATAAATAGTATATATAGTTTGTAAGGTGGAAAGTTTAAGGAAATGCAAGCTATTCAGGATAAGTGCATGTTGGAAAAAAAAAGATTGATCGCTACAAGAATCAGCTGAATAGTGTGTTGCACCGAAATTAAAAGAAACATTCAGGGAAGCAGAAGGTAGGGAGTATTATCGGACTAGAAAATGGCGATATTCCAACCATAAAAACACAGAGTGGAAAAGGAAGACATAACACTTTACAAGACTTCTGGAGACTATAACATGAACAATGCAGATCCTGAGATAAATGAAACAAAGACAACTGGTAGATATGATCAAGTCGTATGATGACGACCTGTAATGATTACGGTCAATATGAAACTGTGTAGCCAGGAGGTACTAAAGCAAGTTATGAAACTTACAAGTGATGAGGAGTTTAGTGGTGTAGTCTGGAGTGATGAAAGATCGAGGGAAGAAAAACGGGAGACATGAAAAAGAAACTAAAGAGCAGGACAGCTCTGCCTGTGCTTTAGGTGAGTCAGAAATGTTAAGTGATGCGAGAGTCAGATTATCATTAATGTATAGCAATACAGATGGACTAGTATTATATGGGAAAGGACTGCAGTTCAATGATCGAATTAGGGAAAACAAACCTGAAATTGCTGCAGTATTGGTGATGAGAGATAAGCTCTGACCTTATCTACCGGAGGGATACATGATAGCATTATGGGAAACATAAGACAGAGTTGGATGGAGATTTTACTAAATTAGAAAGCGACAACTTTAAGTTTTAGGAAACAATGGAAGATGACCCAGTCAAGCAGAACATAATGGGAAGGGTAACTGAAGGCGAGGCGAAGATAATCTATAAACCTCCAAAAGAATTTGAATGAATTAGAACATTTACCTTACTCTAAATAAAACTACCAATGAAGGAACACTTAGGAGTGGTAAACGAAGCAGTGAAAAACACACTCTTCAAAAATGGAAAAGTTCTGATACTGGAGGATTTCAATTATATAGACACAGACTTGGAGAATTTATATTCTCATTGAAGTAGAGAGTCATTAATGTACATATATATTACAGTCGCATTAGTATTCATGCAGCCTCACACACACTGCTGAATACCCCAATAGATTCTTCTAATTGTTAGAAAATTCAAAAAGAAAAAATACTGTGATTACTCGCTAGTCTATCGCACTTTAATATATTTTTGACCCAAATATGAAATGCATGAAATTGTCATTAACAGGAAATGAAGCTCGTGTTGCCTCGTGTGGGCTGTTATACATGAGACACAACTGATCCTACGTGTGTTGATGAATATATACATGACACACACATGACCCATGTTGTGTTACTGACACACTGATGAAGAACACATCACTCTAGGGAAGACGTGCATGGACGACGTCTGAATACAGTTGACGGTAAATATATATCTAAAGGTCTTGTATAAACACTGTTGATTAGATGATCCCTGTTATGGGACGTATATGGTCCCAGTTGTGCAAGTGGTCCCGAGTATGGAGCGTACATGGTCCCAGTTGTACAAGTGGCCCCTGGTATGGAGCGTATATGGTCCTAGTTGTACAAGTGGCCCCTGGTATGGAGCGTACATGGTCCCAGTTGTACAAGTGGCCCCTGGTATGGAGCGTATATGGTCCCAGTTGTACAAGTGGCACCTGGTATGGAGCGTGTATGGTCCCAGTTTACAAGTGGTCCCTAGTATGAAGCATATATGGTCCCAGTTGTACAAGTGGCCCCTGGTATGGAGCGTATATGGTCCTAGTTGTACAAGTGCCCCTTGGTATGGAGCGTATATGGTCCCAGTCTACAAGTGGTCACTGGTATGGAGCGTATACAGCCTCAGTTGTACAAGTGGTCCCTGGTATGGAGCGTATACAGCCTCAGTTGTACAAGTGGTCGCAGGTCTGGGAGGAACATGGCCCCAGTTGAGGCAGTGAGCAATAATTAATCATCACGGGGACGAGCGCCCGACAATGCCCAGTAGTCCACACTATCAGCGACAATGGACCCAGCTGGGTATGGACATGGTAATTGGTATGGATGTCACTGACGGGTTAGCATCCCAGAGGTTTGGTCCTTAGTTACATGAAACTAAGGATGTTATGTTTATTTCTCTTGCTTAGTTGTATAATGTAAGACATGATGACACTGTGTGTGAGACCTTGTCATGATGGATCTGTAGTCACTACAGGAAATTAATAATGAATCTGTTATTACGAGAAGAATTCAATGATTTTGCAGGCCAACATTTCTTACAAGATTCTCTTTCATTTCTCACTAGAAAGGAAAACCAAATAGTCAAATATCTACCAGAGGAAGACCATCTTATAAAGATAAGACAATGTTATCATCCGTTACATTTCAACAGACAATATCTGGCATCTGTTGGTGACAATTCGAAACCAAGTGGTCTTCTATTGTGTCATCAGCTGGGCGGTAGGTCAGCAGTGACCAGAGACACTGGTACCACTATTGACATTACTGTTGGCTGTGTCCAGATCCTTCACATGGCACCACCAATGAATAATTAACTGGAACAGTTACCGACCGAATACACATGTTGAGATATTTGACCAAGGCTTGCCTGCCCCGTATATTGACCTGCTACATCTCGGAACTCCAAGTTAAGTTGAACAAACGTTCTATTATAGGTTCCGTCAAGATCTGTCATAATGACGAACGTATCTCTGCATCTTACACTTGATCACTGACACTTGCAGCCAGTGACAGGCCCTCACTGAACCATGGTGTATGCATCATTGATTGATCCTTATGTTAGGTATATTTAGAGTCTCTTGTGATTAACAGACAGCCAAGCTACGCCACTGATACATGACACGATAAACGCGTCAGCAACTGGTGTGTGTAGTTTCTGTACAGAGTGATCGCTCGATGGTGCACATAAGACTGATAGAGGCAGAATTATATGGTATTTTTCCCTGGATATGTTAAGTGTATCTCCCAGGGAACTGGGCGTCTTCATCCTTGCCCAGACTGTAGGATTGAAGGTTGGGGTCCCCAGCTGTGCAAACATTTGATCTACTCCATACAAGTGGGAACAGTGCTTAAGATGGTCGATAAATTATAATGATGATAGACAGATACATACATATATAAAGAGACAGATGGATTGATGGATCGTTATACAGAGTGTAGAAACAGACATGTCACACATCGTGACTCCAGGATATTGAAATGATATGTGTTGGAGAATCTTGGGCTAATACGGTCACTGTAACCAGAGCTGGAGGAACAGACAGCCTCTGGATGTTACTGGCAGCTGTTACGGAACACAACAAGAAAGATATAGATTGTTCTTTGTTCCTGTAAACACGAGTGTTATTATCATCTGTTCATTTTCATCTATCTTTTGTTTTGTTGATGTTAGATTAGTACTGACATCTGGTGTTATCAGCAATGTTTCTGTGAGTGATCACATAGGGTTTTCTGTGGTGTTAACCCACAGAACACTAAGGCTATTATCTTCTGTTATCAACCTGAAAGATGCGAACACAACCAACGTAACAGTATATGGTTGAAGACAAAAGTGCACAGGGTAAGGTACTCAGTTTGCAGACTGTAGAATATGATTTGAAGATCATGTGATATTTGTATGATGATAATAATACAATAAAAGATGCATTTCGGGTTCTTTACCAGGTCCATATCTTGCTTGCTCAGCACCGGGACACTGTAGGATGCACTGCTGATGATTTCCGATAAGAGAAAACATTTCATTCATTTTACCTCTTGATTTGCAAGATAGAACGGCTTATCTTGATATCCATTTATTGGAAAAGCTTTTACATTTCCTTCTCCATTTTGTGTCAAGATAAATGGAAAAGATAGTGAATGAGAGATTGAGAAAAATAAATTTTCTCGTCTATACTGGGCTTGAATGATATATGAATGAGTGAAAGAAATAACAGTGCACATAAGATATCAACATTAATGCCACAGAAATTGTTTCTTTTATTGTGGAAGTAACTGCTTTAGTGACCACATGTGGCATCATGACGCCCAGATGACGTATATACATTGACGTTGTGTGAGGGAATGAGATGCAGGATATTTGTGCCAGGTGTAGCGGTAGACTGGTAGTGACATCTGTTGATACGTGATGGAGGCAAACATCAGCTGGGATGTTACACAGATGCTGGAAGCTCTAGATCGTCATGTGACGATGGCAACACTCCTACATGGGTCGTCAGATGACGAGGGGAGCAGGTCAAGGACCAGAGGGGCTCGAACCACCAGAGGGAACGAAAAATAAATAAATGAAAAATAGATAGATAGACTGATAGATGGATTCAGATGTGACGATGGGAAAAGTTCAACGTGGGCCGTCAGATGAGGATGGAGGCTCAAACCAATAGAGATGACGAGAAATAAAAGATTGAAGAATAGACAGACATACAGATGGATGAAGAAGGAGGAAAAGATGAGGGAACCTTCAAGACCTCAAACAGAAGTTCATCCTGCGAGTGTTGGATGATCCTCAGAGTCTCGTCCACAACTTGATCACAATTCCTGTCTTTCCTCTCGGGAGCCGCTTGAGCTTCACATTTAGAGAAGCAGTATATGGCATGTGGCCGAGGAAGCTTCATGTTTCATATAGCGAGGTAACATGCGGGTGGCAGTCAAGGAAGCCTCGTACTTCACTCTCAGTAGAGTAGTGTGAGGTAGCCGGCCAGAGGTGTCCCATGTTTCACAGTCAGGGAAACAGTGTGCGGGAAGCAGGCAGGAAAGACTCATTTTTCACAGACTGTCCAGCTGCGTGTGGCAAGGCAACCCTCGTACTTCATCTTGAGTGAAGCAGTGTGTGTGAGGCCGGCTGAGGAACCTCACTTTTCATAAGTTAGTGAGGCAGTGTACGGGAGGTAGCAAGAGGAACCTCATACTTCACAAGTAGTGAAGCAGAGTGCTGGAAGCAGCTTGAGGAGCCTCATGTTTCACAAGTAATGAAACAGTGTACGAGAGGCAACCCAAGAAACCTCACGTTTCACAAATAGTGAAGCAATGTGTTTGGGTCCCTGAGGATCCTCATGTTTCACAAGTAGTGAAGCAGTGTACGGGAGGTGACTGAGGAAGCCTCCTGTCTGAAATTTAGTAAAATACCTTCGGGTAAGCGGCTGAGGACGCTTCATGCTTCAAAGTCAATGAAACTAAGCACCTGAAGCAGGCAGGGGAGCTTCACCCTTCAGAGATTGTTGAAACTTGGTGTGACATTTGGTCAAGCAAACCCGAGAGAGAGAGAGAGAGAGAGAGAGAGAGAGAGAGAGAGAGAGAGAGAGAGAGAGAGAGAGAGAGAGAGAGAGAGAGAGAGAGAGAGAGAGAGAGAGAGAGAGAGAGAGAGAGAGAGAAAGGAGTTGTATAGACACAGACCAAACAGACCCAAGGTCTAAGCTAGGTGGCCTGGCTCTTAACACCACTGAAAAAGATGTCGTCCCCTTAAAAGCAGTGGAAGAAAAGGTTGGCACAACAAAGGCTCTCTCCCCACCTTCCACTCCCTCCGGCAACACACCAGACGGAAAACAGGTAATAAAAGATACCTTGCAGAACTAATATGCCTGAAGGGAACTTGTACAGGAAATTCAGAGGGAAGAATGGACGTGAATATGTGATTCATCCCAACAACAAAGACATTAATCCCTTAATTTTCTGTTGAAAAAAAAATAGTAAAGATAAACTTTGAGCTCCACTCTCACGACTTGCCAAATTATATTACTCCTTGATATGGAAGGATGATACACTATTTTTTGCTTGTTTCCTTAAAGCAGGCTCTAAGGGTTAATCAGTGTTGATACGTTATCGCAAAATGCCAAAGGCGAGAGCAATGAGTAAGTAGATAATGCCTTTGGTAAAGAAATATTTCTTGCAATCCATATTAGCTAGGATAATCTCTAAGTTCTTAATCCATGATCTCTTGTTGGTAGCACTGGCGCGACCGTAAGAATATTTTCAGTAGCGACGTTGTTGAATTCTTTAAGTATGTTAAAACATTTATTAACTTGCCTCGGAGCTGCCTCTTGCTTAGTGAGAACAATTCATTTCTCACAGGCTGTCCTCATCGTTTGTTATGTAAGGAATAATACTGTTACACAAGCAACAGACGAATATTTCTACTGAACAATTAGGAGGATATTATAGGTAAAGTACCACACAGAGAGGGCCGGATTTACCTTTTCTCTCGCCCAGAGGCCAATTTTAAGAGCTGCTCTTCCCATGCTCACATCCTACCTTAACCAGTAGACTCAGCCTTGGGTGTTGAATGTTCCCGACATTTCGCAACATACGGGACATGTTCGGTTAGAGAATTTGTCGTTCTGTAGCCTGTACCCCATGAAATACTTGGTCACGGGCCTTGTTCTATCAGGATAGTGGCAGACTGACAAAGAGAATTATGCATGTATATTTTGATTGCTTCTTTATATAGCTATGTAGTGTTTCAAGTCCTTGTTCCTCCTTTAGTCTACAGGATATTTACTGAACGAGTATTGCCTCTGGTTCTTCATTTACACTGACTGGTTCGTTTTATGGACTTAGTAGAATCGTGTTCATCTCGTCGTTCCTTCTTCTCCACAGGAATTGCTTCAGGAACTTCAGGTTTAGCTCTCACGTCTCTTTGGGATGTGAGGAAAAACGTGTATAGCTTTGTGTCTGCTCGAGCTCTTCATTGTGGCACTTGACCTTTACATTTCAATCTGACGATGAGCAAGATCACTCAGTTTTACCCGCATAATAAAAGGGAGATTTCTTCTGCACAAGTAATTTCCTTTGCACTCGTACTCTCAGGTATACAGCCTACGAAGAACATGATGCTGATGTCCACATGGTGGCAAAGGTGGTAGATATTCATGGTTATTCGATCAACAAATGCGTTAAATCACTCATGTTATTTCATGGCGCCTGTATATAACTAACTTCTAACATTTCTTCTAAAAGATTCAAAGGTACTATACTGGCGCATCAGCCATTATCATCCTGCAAAAAAAGAAAATTGCGAATCTACAGACGGGGAACACAAGCGTTGCGTGCGCCTGACCCACATAATAGTACATTTTTCACTGGATAGAATTCCTGGCGCTGGGAAGAAGCCAATCAATAGGAGGTCTGGATACACAACTGGAGGAAGAGGATGCCCCGCCCTGTATATTTACTTAGGCGAGTCATGATTTGCCACTCTGGGCCGCTGTTTGAACTGTGTCTGCTTCCTAGTCGACTCTCAAAAACCTGGCTGAGCTCTTCGGGTATAGTCATCAAAATATCTTTTAAGTTTGAATTGGTAATGAACACAGTTATGAAAGCAGCAGATTGCTTGACTCATCCTCTCTGCCGGTTTTTTGAGGCTGCTTACCTTACTAAAGTTGCCGCCACAGACCCGGGCCTCTAGACTCAGCGGAAATCCGGCCATACACACACATATAATGACAGTCAACGCTTCATGGTTTTACCGAAGTCGAAAACCTCAAGAACAGTGAGTGTGATGCCCTGAGAGGCCATGGTGGATGATGAACCAGATGAGAACGACATGTCGGTGTAGGAGAGGCGCCGTGTGTGTCGGGGGGACGTGGGTCATCGTTTGGGAAGGTGCAACAAGAGGACACCAGGAGGATGGAACACTTAACACATACCTCACATCCAACACTTACACAGACCAAGAGGAGGAGGAGGAGGAGGAGACACTTGATGCAGGGGCAGAAGTGGACGCAGCTGAACAATATCTAAAGTGTTCTACGTAAGTAAGTAGCTCTGACAGAGAGAGCACAAATGACGCCAAATATAACACACTTCAGGTGACGCTATGAGTCTATATATACGACGAACCAAGCTACAAGCGTTGTGTCGCTGCTTGTCAAGCTGGATGTTAAGATGTGACGTGAATGAGAAAATAAATGATACTTTCATATATCAGGTGGAATGTGTAGGTGGAAGGTATGCCGAGAGGGAAATAAACATAAAAAAGTGATATACATTACTAAGTAAAGCATTGTGCAGAATAAGTGTCGAAATTATATTTAGATAGTTGAACAGACCAAGGCAACAATTATTGACGTACTTTACATAACGCAACACTGAACGTAACATTGTTCAAATGCCACTTGACTCAATGGGAATTGTCATCTTGCCTGAAGGACTGGACGTGAGGTCATCTCACTGTTGCAATAAGAGAACAATTTCCTGTTGTAAAGGTTAAAGCAGCAGTGATGGGGTACAACATGACCTACACCAGAACTAATGTACTGACCACCTCAGAGGAAGTACATTTGGTCAGCCATATTGACGGTCGACAAAACTAAAAGTTGAGGAGCGAGTTGGTGGCTGTGTGTGGACCAGACTGTTGTGTTGACGTGGGTCAGCTGTGTGGACCAGACTGTTGTGTTGACGTGGGTCAGCTGTGTGGACCAGACTGTTGTGTTGACGTGGGTCAGCTGTGTGGACCAGACTGTTGTGTTGACGTGGGTCAGCTGTGTGGACCAGACTGTTGTGTTGACGTGGGTCAGCTGTGTGGACCAGACTGTTGTGTTGACGTGGGTCAGCTGTGTGGACCAGACTGTTGTGTTGACGTGGGTCGTTGTCCACGTGCAAGCACAAGTGTAGGTAAATTTACAAAGAGTTAAATGTGAAATATGACAAGATGGGTAGAAGATAGAAAACATCAGTAGAGCTTAAATACATAGAATATTCTTTTAGCAAAGATTGAACACTGGAAGCTGACTTATCAGAAAAAGATGTGATCAGCGGGAAAGTTGCTGGAGTTTTCAGGAGAGTAAAATGAGAGGGAAAATGTAAGTAGTCATGTGTGGCGAAGGTTGTAAGACACGATACACAACACATGACTGATCAGTTATGTAAACATTCGTCTGGAGACCAGGACTGGCTGTAAGAACACAGGAACATAGGAAGGATCATGTGTTACAGGTGGATATGAAGTGATCTCACTGCTGGAGTAACAACCTAAGGTTAAGCTTAACTGTATAATCCTGTGTAAGATCTATCATCCCTCAGTGACCCATGACCCTGAGGAGCCTGATGTGTCCCGCAGGTGAACGTTGGCTGATCCAGCCGCCCAGAGAGAGAGAGAGAGAGAGAGAGAGAGAGAGAGAGAGAGAGAGAGAGAGAGAGAGAGAGAGAGAGAGAGAGAGAGAGAGAGAGAGAGAGAGAGTTGCCCAACATATCATAAATTAGTTTCATGGAGCAGAACTTTCCCCCAAGCCTCCACAACCAAGCCAGTGTCAGTGCTGGGCATCAAGGGAGTGTCATAAACTGGTTCAACTGGACAAGAAAAATGTTACATCGTCTGGAAGTTGGAGTCTGAAGGTCCGCCATAGATTTACTGGAACAAGATGACCTAATTATGAAGAGGAAGTCTCTAAAAGTTTATATTCATAACAACGTTAGTTATAATTAAGTAAGAGTGATCGTTGAGAGTGACAGTTATGTTGGTGATTATGATCATAAAGAATAATGATAACGTCACCAGTCGTATCAGTTATGATAACATACATAGCGGCCAGAACAAGACACATGCATGGTACGTATGTCTTGGGACGATAATAGCCAAGGATGCAACTCTCCCTCCTGCTGTGCATAAGTCTTTACACGAAGCCTTAACTCCTTGTGAAGATGATGATGACCACGTCTTGACCCACCCAGGTCATCTCTCGAGGCCGCCATCATGACTTAACCCACTTAACCTCCAGACATGATGACCAAACCTCTGATGACAAATATCTAAACATTTGAGACGATGAGCTAACGTCCACACACGATGACTTAACCCTTTGAGACGATAGCTTAACAACATCTCTTGATGACTTAACACTTTAACCCTTGAGATAAAGACGTAATCTCTTTACAAGATAACAACCACTTGAAATGATAACCTTCACCCCTGTAGACGAAGTCTTATCTCTTGAGTATGGTTCCAACCCTCCTCCCCCCAGTGGTTCAGTTGTGAGGCTCAACAACTGAACTTGTGACTGTGGCAGTCGTGACTGTGGCAGTCGTGACTGTGGCAGTCGTGACTGTCGAAGCCGTGACTGCAGCAGTCGTGACTGTGGCAGTCGTGACTGTGGTAGTCGTGACTGTGGCAGTCGTGACTGTGGCAGTCGTGACTGTGGCAGTCGTGACTGTAGCAGTCGTGACTGTGTCAGTCGTGACTGTGGCAGTCGTGACTGTGGCAGTCGTGACTGTCGAAGCCGTGACTGCAGCAGTCGTGACTGTGGCAGTCGTAACTGTGGCAGTCGTGACTGTAGCAGTCGTGACTGCAGCAGTCGTGACTGTGGCAGTCGTGACTGTGGCAGTCGTGACTGTGGCAGTCGTGACTGCAGCAGTCGTGACTGTGGCAGTCGTGACTGTGGCACCCGTGACTGTGGCAGTCGTGACTGTGGCAGTCGTGACTGTGGCAGTCGTGACTGTAGCAGTCGTGACTGTAGCAGTCGTGACTGTGGCAGTCGTGACTGTGGCAGTCGTGACTGTGGCAGTCGTGACTGTGGCAGTCGTGACTGTGGCAGTCGTGACTGTGGCAGTCCGTGACTGTGGCAGTCGTGACTGTGGCAGTCGTGACTGTGGCAGTCGTGACTGTGGCAGTCGTGACTGTGGCAGTCGTGACTGTGGCAGTCGTGACTGTGGCAGTCGTGACTGTGGCAGTCGTGACTGTGGCAGTCGTGACTGTGGCAGTCGTGACTGTGGCAGTCGTGACTGTGGCAGTCGTGACTGTGGCAGCCGTGACTGTGGCAGTCGTGACTGTGGCAGTCGTGACTGTGGCAGTCGTGACTGTGGCAGTCGTGACTGTGGCAGTCGTGACTGTGGCAGTCGTGACTGTGGCAGTCGTGACTGTGGCAGTCGTGACTGTGACAGTCGTGACTGTGGCAGTCGTGACTGTGGCAGTCGTGACTGTAGCAGTCGTGACTGTGGCAGTCGTGACTGTGGCAGTCGTGACTGTTCTCACTATAATAACTCTGGAAAGTAACTTGTTGGTGAGAACAATGTAATCATCAATAAACATTCCAGATGCAACTACTGTCAGGCAAGATGCCTGTTAGGCCGAGGGCTGTTGTGTCGTGGGAGATCTGTGAGAGCCGTGGGAGAGGGGATGTTAGGGAGACTTGTGGGTGAGTGAGTGAGAGCCGTGAGAGAGAGGGGATGGTAGGGAGACTTGTGGGTGAGTGAGAGGCGTGGGAGAGGGGATGGTAGGGAGACTTGTGGGTGAGTGAGTGAGAGCCGTGAGAGAGAGGGGATGGTAGGGAGACTTGTGGGTGAGTGAGAGCCGTGGGAGAGGGGATGGTAGGGAGACTTGTGGGTGAGTGAGTGAGAGCCGTGAGAGAGAGGGGATGGTAGGGAGACTTGTGGGTGAGTGAGTGAGAGGCGTGGGAGAGGGGATGGTAGGGAGACTTGTGGGTGAGTGAGAGCCGTGGGAGAGGGGATGGTAGGGAGACTTGTGGGTGAGTGAGTGAGAGGCGTGGGAGAGGGGATGGTAGGAAGACTTGTGGGTGAGTGAGAGCCGTGGGAGAGGGGATGGTAGGGAGACTTGTGGGTGAGTGAGTGAGAGCCGTGAGAGAGAGGGGATGGTAGGGAGACTTGTGGGTGAGTGAGTGAGAGGCGTGGGAGAGGGGATGGTAGGGAGACTTGTGGGTGAGTGAGTGAGAGCCGTGGGAGAGGGGATGATAGGAAGACTTGTGGGTGAAAGACCTGAAGGTATTGTGAAGGAGTCGGAAAGGAATCGTGAGGGAGAGTTGTGGGTCGTGTAGAAAGTAATTGTAAGGGAGAGGTGAACGTGCTGTGTGAGGAACCAGTGATGGAGATGGTGGAGAGAGCTGTAGGATGAAGTACTGAGGGAGAGTTGTGACACATGGGGGAATGATTAAGATTGAGGAGAGTGTTGAGAGAGGGTAGGGGGAGAGTGTCAGGGAAAGTTTCTAGAGTTTTTGCAGTGGTAGTGTGACGTAGATATGGAAAAGTTGTGAGCACAATAGTTGAGGAGAGTTGTGTGAGAGCGAAGGGAAGCGTGCTGGGGTTAGTGAGTAAGGCGGCCTGTGTTGTGGGTTTGGTAATGGAATGTTATGATGGGGGATTTCTGGGGAGAGTAGGCCAGGCAGGGATGTGTTAGGAGGGAGGTTAGTTGTGTGGCACTGGTGGGGAGAGTAGGCCAGGCAGGGATGTGTTAGGAGGGAGGTTAGTTGTGTGGCACTGGTGGGGAGAGTAGGCCAGGCAGGGATGTGTTAGGAGGGAGGTTAGTTGTGTAGCATTGGTGGGGAGAGTAGGTCAGGCAGGGATGTGTTAGGAGGGAGGTTAGTTGTGTGGCACTGGTGGGGAGAGTAGGCCAGGCAGGGATGTGTTAGGAGGGAGGTTAGTTGTGTAGCACTGGTGGGGAGAGTAGGCCAGGCAGGGATGTGTTAGGAGGGAGGTTAGTTGTGTGGCACTGGTGGGGAGAGTAGGCCAGGCAGGGATGTGTTAGGAGGGAGGTTAGTTGTGTGGCACTGGTGGGGAGAGTAGGCCAGGCAGGGATGTGTTAGGAGGGAGGTTAGTTGTGTGGCACTGGTGGGGAGAGTAGGCCAGGCAGGGATGTGTTAGGAGGGAGGTTAGTTGTGTAGCATTGGTGGGGAGAGTAGGTCAGGCAGGGATGTGTTAGGAGGGAGGTTAGTTGTGTGGCACTGGTGGGGAGAGTAGGTCAGGCAGGGATGTGTTAGGAGGGAGGTTAGTTGTGTGGCACTGGTGGGGAGAGTAGGCCAGGCAGGGATGTGTTAGGAGGGAGGTTAGTTGTGTGGCACTGGTGGGGAGAGTAGGCCAGGCAGGGATGTGTTAGGAGGGAGGTTAGTTGTGTAGCACTGGTGGGGAGAGTAGGCCAGGCAGGGATGTGTTAGGAGGGAGGTTAGTTGTGTGGCACTGGTGGGGAGAGTAGGCCAGGCAGGGATGTGTTAGGAGGGAGGTTAGTTGTGTAGCACTGGTGGGGAGAGTAGGCCAGGCAGGGATGTGTTAGGAGGGAGGTTAGTTGTGTGGCACTGGTGGGGAGAGTAGGCCAGGCAGGGATGTGTTAGGAGGGAGGTTAGTTGTGTAGCACTGGTGGGGAGAGTAGGTCAGGCAGGATATGTTATGAGGAAGGTTAGTTGTGAGGAACTTGAGAGGAGAGTAGTCAGGCAAGGATGTGTTAGGAGATACGTTAGTTGCCAGGTCACTAGTGGGGGATGATGACCAGTGTTCACGATGAATACACTTCATTTCTGGTCACCAAACCTGATCAAAGATGAAACGAAAGTTGAGCGACTACAAGGAACAGCTACGAAAATAATTCCTTCAATGAAAAATAAGCCTTATTGAGGAGACTTAAAGACCTTAGATTACTCTTTCTGATAAAAGCGCAGACTCTGAGGGGATCTGACAGACATTTCAAAATTTGGATAATATCGACCACTTGGCATATTAAGATTCCTTCATATATTATGGTATGAGGATAGTAGGGTTGTAATGTGAGCAAACATTGTATCACATGTCGAGTAGTTGAACACTGGAATAAATTCCCTCACGATATACCAAATAGAAGCTAGACAAATACATCACTTACATTTGCTGTTAGAAGAAAATCTTATTTACCAGGAGAGTTGTCTCATTTTTCAGAATCCGGCTGGAGATCAGATGATAGTAACCTGATAGAAAACGTTTTCCGGTTCACGCTTCCCCATAAAATTTCGGGGGCAGTATCTTACCACTGCCTAGTATTGTTTTCTCTTTGTTTTCCAGCTGATATTGAAGCCAGAGAAAGAGATGGGTGGGAAGGTGCCTTCTGCTTGGCTATCCTGTTTATACCACTAACTTTAGGACACCACAAGTGATAACTTCGTCACGGACCATCATGTCTCCTGTTATCTGTCCTTCCCATGTACTCCATGTACAGAGTCCTTCACTGTAGTCCATCCTCACTCACACCTCATTACTCAGAGTCCTTCACTATACTCCATCTTCATTCCCACCTCCTGATCCAGAGTCCTTTACACCTCACCCTCACTCCCACCTCCATCACTATACTCCACCCTCACTCCCACCTCCATCATTATACCCCACCCTCACTCCCACCTCGTGACCCAGGGACCTGTACTCACCCCACTCCCCATCCAACTCCAGACATTCAACAATTGTCACCTCAGCCTTCCCGCCCTACTCCACTGACCCCATCACTTACCTCCTCCTGCTGTGGTCTGTTCCCTGTGTCTCTGTCGTCCACTGGACCCCTTGGGGAGGCGTTTTTTCTCCTCCTTCACTACCTTCTCCTCTCCATTGTTCTTCCTTCTCTTCCTCCACCATTCCAGTTCTCCTCTTCCCAGCACCTCTCCTCTCTCAACTCATCTTTCCTCATATTTCTCACTCTCACCATCTCTTTTTTCCATCTCTTCTTCCAAGTGTTTCTCCCCAGGATCTCTCTACTACACTTTACAATGACGTAGCCTTTAACTCCCCCCCTTCTCCCTTCTCCTCTTCTCCTCCCCGTCCCTCCCTTATATTCTCATTCTCCCCTTGATTAACCTTGCCCCCGCCCCTCCTCATCACCACTTCCTTAACCTTCACTGCCTAAACTTTTGGTCTCCTCCCTTCTCCATAGAATGTTGGCCTCTTCCTTACACTCAAGACCTCCCTCCCTTCCCCCTACTTCCTCCCTCCCCTTCATCTCACACCCTCCTTCCCTTCGCTCCGTCTTACGTACTCCCTCCCTCCCACTTACATCCTTCCATCCCTCCTAAAACTTCCCTTCCTTCCTCTTACATCACTTATCTTTCTCCCTCCTACACCCTTCTACCACAAACACTCTCTCCCTCCCTCTCTCCTCCTCCTACATCCACCGTCCCCTGAGACCCGCCACCACCTCCACCAATGAACGTCAACAGGTCTTGTGAGAAAACGTTAATGAGCTCCATTCATTCTTATCGTCCATGTTGCACTGGGTTCCAACATCTTATCTCCGGGGAATCATGATGAAAAGTTTGGCCGCTGCTTTAATGACGCAAAATACGCTGACCAGAAAGATGTTAAAGTGAGCTAAAGACTATCTTCTTATCTATTGCCTGGCTGAACTAAAACCTGAGCTGGTTAATGACACTATTTAAAATATTTTGTGTGTATATTTACCTAACGCTAAAGAAAAAGGATATTTCAAATTTTGTAAATATGCCTCTTGAGTTTATATTTAATATGATGCGTTTTAAGCTGAAATGTTCTGTTTTCAAGGAACAGAAAATATAAAAGTACCTCAATATTACAGTTGTAAGAGATGCTTAACACTAAGGTAATATATGTTTGTACAGCGGTAGTGGTTACTGGTCATGGACGAACACCATGACGAGCGAGGCAGTTCTTACAGCCACATATTCCTCGTCTGTGGCTCTAGTGACGTCCAGATCCACTTGCTGACTCCGTGTTCGCTGACTCACTGGCAACATGTTACTCCCACATGAGCTGCTTGAGTGACATCGGGTTATTACTGAGGACAACGTGGCACTAACAGAAGGTAGGGAAAAGGATAGGAGACAGAGGTGAGCCATGAAGAACACCGCTGTTGATAAGAAAAGGAGGAGAGGTTTCTTACGTGCAGGCATTATGGGTTCGTTGGGCATTGTAAGATTATCACCAAGGAAGACGGGAGACTGACGGCTACCATCAGAACCCTGACGTCATGACTGCCTCAGACACACCATAAGTAGTTATAAAATCTTGGCTTATCTCGCCAGAACCTGGACGTCATCACTGGAGAGCCGTCACACCAGACGGCTGACGCCATGTCTCTATATCATCATCTGAGACAATTTATTGTTATCATAAGGAACTGAAGAAGCTGCTTATGTTCGCTTGATCAACTGGTCTTTGCTTGACCTTATCTCAAGTCCCGTAACACCATCGTCATTTTCTCTACCATCACGATAACTGGGAGAGCTTCAGAGCTTTCATATCTACAGCGAGCCAAGACTTGGACATATATATTGACCTACGCACGTCGCACTGATGGAAGTAACCTAAGTAAAGACTTCCACAGTCCAGAGTTCCACCATCAGCTGCACTACCTGAGGATCATCGGGTGGTTAACGACCCTCAGCACCAAATCTTGCCCATTAACCAGTAAGACACTTGACTGTCTCATAGGCGTAACTTGCAGACCCGGCCCTCGCCATAGCAATGCAATGTGGAACCAAAGGGCCGAACACTCACGCAAGAAAGGATCATATGTGTTATGTGTCTGTATCAGGCTAATGTTTCTCTCAGCAGAGTGAGATTAACGTTCTTCTGCCATTATAATGGCCCTGCTTACTGACCGTTCTCTACTGGACCACTGACACAAACAATCGCTTACCTGATCATTGTGTACTAGACCACTGACACCAGTTATTGTTTACCTGACCATGTCTACTGGACTGCTGCCAACAACCATTGTTCACCTGACCGTTGTCTAATGGACCGCAGTTAGCAATCATTCCTCACCTGTCCTTTGTCCATTGGATAATTGCTATCAACCATTGCTTTCCTGACTGTTGTCTACTGACCATTGCAAACAACCATTGCTTACCTGACCGTTTTCTTCTGGGCAAAAGAATCTGATATTTTCGTCTTGCTGTTTAGATTTTCCTTTTGGAAACCTTATAATATTTTCCGACTGATAAAACTATAGCATTATTTTGCAAAGAAAACGTAAGAACGAAAATATCCAGACGATACAAGTAACGCTACATTACTGAACATGACAACAATGTGTGCTCACCAGTTGTTCAGAACTTACAACATAAACTTAAGTAATTACTTCTGACACCAAGTGTTGCAACGCCCGTCCATCTTCGCCAGGGGATGATCTTACAATACCAAGCCTTCTAGTGGCCTCGCATGTAAATATCCCCAGTGGCGACCCCGTCCCCGGACCTCAGGTATATACCTCCCTCATATGTCGTCAAATGGAAAGATTTTCAACATGTTTTACCCAGCCAATATATGGCGGTTTCATTCACAATTCTTCCACAGGCATTTATATTGCTGGTGTCGATTTGTCTCTTTTGTTTTGAACTAAAAATAAAACGTGATGGTCCAGTGCCACAGCTCAGTCCAATATGATGTCAGATGAAAATATTCCGCACTGGAAGATGACATTGTTGTCATCACAGGAAATACATTGATCAAAGCTTACGACCAGCGAGCACACGTGTGACACCAACACCAACTGCAAATAGCCCACACTAAAGGCTTTAAATGACTGAATATTTTTCTGTGGCAAGTGTGAGTTTTGAGGACTTTACTGGGGTACTGGGGCAAATGTGAGTTTTGAGAACGTTACTGAGATAATGGGGCAAGTGTGGAGGATGACGCTGCATGTACACTGAGGCAAGTGTGAGTGCTGAGGACGTTGCTGAGTTACTGAATATCGTGTGAGTGCTGAGGACGTCATTCAGTGGCTGCAGCAAGTCTGAATGTCGAGGACGTTGCTGATTTACTCAAACATAAGTGAAAACTGAGGACGTTAATGAGTTACGGACTATGTCTGAGTGCTGAGGACGTTACTGAGTTACTGAGATATGTCTGAGTGCTGAGGAAGTTACTGGGTTACTGAGATATGTCTGAGTGCTGAGGACGTTACTGGTTACTGAGATATGTCTGAGTGCCAAGGACGCTACTGAGTCACTGAGAAATGTTTAAGTGCTGAGGACGTTACTGAGTTACTGAGATATGTCTGAGTGCTGAGGACGTTACTGAGCTACTGAGGTATGTCTGAGTGCCGAGGAAGTTACTGAGTTACTGAGATGTGCCTGAGTGCTGAGGACGTTATCGAGTTACTGAGATATGTCTGAGTGCTGAGGACGTTACTGAGTTACTGAGATATGTCTGAGTGCTGAGGACGTTACTGAGTTACTGAGATATGTCTGAGTGCTGAGGACGTTACTGAGTTGCCTGTTGTCCTTCCCTCACTGGATGGAAGGACAAGGTCTGAGAGGATGGTCCCCGCCGTCACTGGACATGAACCCACTGGAGGGTTATCTTCTGGCGTCACATTAAGGCTAAGGTGAGTCATGTGAAGGTACGAGATGTGGAGCACATTACACATCGTATGACAACGTATAACACAAGCTTATGCTAATGCTTACGAAGCTACACATCTTCCAGGGAAGCTTAGCTGGGTACAGAGTTGGTGGAAGAATGTAGAACGTGAGGAGGAACACAGTGACCAAATTCTGTAACGATCCCACGATAACTTGTCATTATGGGTAACAATAATTCAAACTATGATCATGTATCTTGACCGTGTATATACTCCACCTTCCCTGTGCCTCAGAGGTTGTCTTCATTGATCTCATCCCCAAGTTGGTGACGGTCCTCCTGTCTGGCTTTTCTCCAGACGTCACCAATTCGTGCATGTTTCCCTCACTATCTGCCCGTTATACATTGACTCATCTCGTAAGTAAACATCCTCCCCTCTCCCTGTGTCCAGTACATTTCCTCCTCCCCTCCGCTTCATGATTACTCTAAACAGCAGGTGAGAGAGAGAGAGAGAGAGAGAGAGAGAGAGAGAGAGAGAGAGAGAGAGAGAGAGAGAGAGAGAGAGAGAGAGAGAGAGAGAGAGAGAGAGAGAGAGAGAGAGAGACTAACTGCATTTAACATTAAACTTGTGTGGAATACTAATTCACCTGACTAACCCGAGGCTGGATGGGTGAAGACTGAGGACATGGTTGGGTGAAGACTGAGGACATGGTTGGGTGAAGACTGAGGACATGGTTGGGTGAAGACTGAGGACATGGTTGGGTGACGACTGAGGACATGGTTGGGTGAAGACTGAGGACATGGTTGGTTGAGGATTGAGGACATGCTTGGGTGACGACTGAGGACATGGTTGGGTGACGACTGAGGACATGGTTGGGTGAAGACTGAGAACATGGTTGGGTGAAGACTGAGGACATGGTTGGGTGAAGACTGAGGACATGGTTGGGTGAAGACTGAGGACATGGTTGGGTGACGACTGAGGACATGGTTGGGTGAAGACTGAGGACATGGTTGGGTGAAGACTGAGGACATGGTTGGGTGAAGACTGAGGACATGGTTGGGTGAAGACTGAGGACATGGTTGGGTGACGACTGAGGACATGGTTGGGTGAAGACTAAGAACATGGTTGGGTGACGACTGGGGACATGGTTGGTTGAGGATTGAGGACATGCTTGGGTGACGACTGAAGACATGGTTGGGTGACGACTGAGGACATGGTTGGGTGAAGACTGAGAACATGGTTGGGTGACGACTGAGGATATGGTTAATCATGAACTAACAACTTGGATTAATCTCATCATCATCATATGCTAACAACCACATCAACAACCAACCATCTAACTGAAAATTGATTAGTTGTTTGAGCTTCGGACCTGTCAACAGCCAGGATCATTAGGGCTGATAACGTTAAGTTATATCCACTAACCAGAAAGTCTTGAACACCTGATATTAAAGATAATTTTAAGACCATATACACCCTCACTATATATGTAGCCGACATCTTAAGTTATCCAAACTAAAAAGGTAAATGTGAATACCTATAGGAAGAAATTCTTCTGATATAAACTAAATTTATAGAAAAGATGAAAAATCAAATTTCTTTTTACGTCGTTGTATTAATTTTGAACTACCTTTTGTCACATAATGCAGCCTCTATACTTATTACATTATAATGCTTAAAAGTAAACATATGGTATTTCTATTGGGGAAGGTTTTCATTTTTTACAGCATGTCTGCATTTCTTTTTCCTCTTTATTGTACTGTCTTTTCTTTTAAGGTATTACATATAATCACAGAGTAATTCTGCTTCTGTGACAGTATTGTAGCTTCTACATTCTTGCATGATCACATCTTACTCTGCCCGGCAGATGTCCTGATGTTTATGTACCACCATCCTGATCGCCTGACCCTAACCTCCATATGAAGCCTGACCTGCAGGTGATGCTCACAGGACGGTCTACAAATGTGAGTGAGTTACACTGTTCCAACATTACTGGTGCAACACTGGCCCTCCATGGTCTATGGACTGTGTAATGGTTAGCGTTCCTGATCACGATTCATTCACGGGCCACCCAGGGTCGAGCAGAGGTTCGAATCCTGGTTGCGGCAGTCATTCTTCAGTCAACCTAGCTGTTCATCCATCCCTTGGGGTAGGTTGATAAACAAGCACTTGGCTCAGGCTGAAAGAGGGTGAACAAGAGATTGTTAAACCCTTGACTTGCCATGAGAAACGTTTCAGAGGAATAGAAATTTGCCAATGTAACACCAATATTCAAGAATGGTAATGATAATACAGCCCTGGAATTATCATCCAATTAGCTTAACGTCTTTACTTGGAAACCCTATGGAAACCATCATTAGCGATAACCTGTAAACCAATTAGAAGACCACCACTTAAGAAACGATTCTCAACATGGTTTTTGACGAAATAGTTCATGGCTGGCAAACCTGCTTCTTTTTATGAAACTGTCATGTATGACGAGTAAAAAGGTTGATGTCATCTATTCAGATTTTCAAAAAGCATTCGATAAAGTTCCACATCATAGGTTACTGACAATAATCCAGTCGTATCGTTTGCATGGGGTTGTACTTCTGTGGTTAGGAAATCGGCTGATTGGACTTGAACAAAGTGTTGTGATTGATGGTGAAGCCTCTGAAAGGTTAGACGTAACAAGTGGCGTACCACAGGGATCAGTCTTGGGACCGGTTCTCTTTCTCATATATATTTATGATATTGATAATGTGCTGCATTGTAAGATTTCGAAATCATTAGACGATACTAAGATGGAAAATAAATCTACAACTGATATTAAACTTCTTTAGTTTTAATGTGACGTAGACAAACTGATGAACTGGGTTAACGGTTGGCAAATGAACTTTGATAATGATAACCGCAAAATTTTACATATCTGTGGCAAAAATGTAAAAGCAAGCTACCATAAGTTTTGCTGCAAAAGGAAAATAATAAAAAAGACTTGGATGTAATACTTTCTTGTGACCTAAAGTCAAATAGGCAGTACGCAGAAACAGGAAAGAAAGGCGAAAAATATTCTTGGATGTAAAGGTAAAATTTCTGAATATAAGGCAAGTTAGATTACCCTCTTGTCTTTACATCTCACCGGCGCGTCCTCATCTTGAATACTATTGTGGTGACACTACTTGAGGAAAGACATAAACAGAATAGAGAGATACAGAGTAGAACTGCTAAGATGATTCCCGAGCTGAGAAACAAATCCTGATAGATCAGAGCAAACGAATTAGATTTACTAAGCTTAGAAAGCGAAGGTTAAGAAATGATCTAATACAAGTATTTAAAACTGATAGAGTTTCCGTTAATCTCAATCTAACAAACTACTTAAGGCTAGATTTGTCTGATTTCACTTACAGTAACGGATACAAATTCGAATGGGACAAAGTACTTTTTCCTCTGCAGGATTCTTAGCATATGGAATGATTTACTATCAGGGCAGTTGAAAACAGCATCATAGATATGTTTATAGATTGACTTGATAAGTATTTTACTTTCACATCCACGACTGACATTATTTGCACCTCCTTAACTTTGTGATAAGTTTACAGGTCTTCTTCTTTGAAAAATCAGTATTTCTTCACATTAATTCTTGAGTTTTTGTTATCTTCCACTATCACAAACAGACTTTTGTATCCAGTAGTCTGTCGTACTTGTCTTCAACTGCAATAGTAATTCCTCAGAAATTATCTTTATATACATCAACCTAAATGAGATGAAGGTTGTAGTGTCTGTTGCCATCAGAAAATATAATTACAAATAATCTAAAACTGAATTTGCCTTTTTATATCAAAACTCATGTGGGATTACTAAGTGATTTCGTTAACGGAAAGACGTCGTAAATCATACAAAATTACCTAATGACAGAGTGGGTTAAGGGTATCTCATGCTGCTCAAGCCGAGTTCGTGACCACACGAAGTAAAGATGTGTTAGATTACACGTCAGATATTTCCATGTGATCTATTAGTGAGAGCGAAGGTAAGCCTCGAGAGGGGATTATACATACAGTGGGTTCCTGCCGTAGGTGCAACTTGGTGAGGAAATACGACCACCTTACGGGAGAGAGGATCAGTCTGGTATTGGTTGGCAGACGTTACTTATGGCTTTTCATCAGCTGTGACGGGTCGTGTGGTCCTGGTAGGATGGTTTAGCACGTGAACTCCACCTGCTGCCTGTTGGCCACACCTTCTCTAACACTGTGGCCATTTGCTGCCACACCATTCCCACCACTGTGGCCATTTGCTGCCACACCTTTCCCACCAAAGAGGCCATCTACTGTCACAACTTTATCTCCATTGTGCCCCACTGCTGCTAGACGTCCCTCTCTACTGTGGCCTCGTTCTGCCAAATCTTTCCCTGCACTGAGGCCAGCTGTTGCCAGACCTCCTCCAACCATTATGACCAGCTGCTCCCAGACCCTCCTACCACTAGCCACCTAATGCGAGCCTAACATCACATATCATTAAAGTATTTGAGGAAGTAATAGAGAAACGCTTAATGGAACATCTTACTATCAGTAAACTCTTGCATGGAGGTCAGCACATTTTTGTACCCGGTAGAAATGCACAATTACAATTTCCTTCTCTGATGAAAGCATAACAGTGGATACTGTCGCTTCATATAATGCACTCTGCAAAGCAAATTGTCGAGAACTACTAAACAAAATTATTAGAATATAATTCTAAAGGGAAAACAGTAAGACAGGATCAAGGAATTTCTGACGGATAGAAAGTTCAAGACAGCTCCAAGTGCTGCCAGACCTCTCTCACCTCTGTGGTTAGTATCTTGCAGAACTCATCATGGTCAGTTGTTGCCAGGCTCCTCCTACTACTGTGGTAAGCTTTTGCCACACTCGTCCCACCACTGTGGTCAGCTGCTGCCAAAACTGTGGTCAGGCACTCCAAGCACTAAGGTTAGCTTCTGCCAGGCCCGTCTCACCACTGTGGTCAGCTGCAGCCAAACCCCTCCCACCACTGTGCTGCCGGACGCCGCCTCCATCGTGGTCAGGTGATGCAAAAGTCATGGGGGAAGTGATACATATGGAGTATTGCATTAACTTATAAAGAGACCAAGCCAGACTCCAAAGTTGGTCTGATACATGGTTGATGAAGGTCACCCAGTAATTAGACTGAGAGACAGTGAAGGAAGACTTCACTATGATTATCATTTACTAAGATTGAAGCTGCAGGAATCTGTGTGTAAAGAAGACCTGGGAGTTGACATCGTCCCCAACGTATCATCAGGGTCCCAACTTAGGAAAAAAGTTAAGGAGACCAACTGTCTGCGAGTAAATACTAGAATTCAATTCAGGTTCATGGAAGAGAAACTATCCAGAAAGCTGTTCACATCTAACAATTGGCCCAAACTAGAACATGCTTCTAAAGTATGGTCATCACATCTGAAGGAACACAAAGAGTTAATAGAGAAGGGCCAGAGGAGAGCAACAAATAGTGCCAAAATCAATAGAGCTGAGTTGCAAGGAGAGGAGTGAGGATAATAACCGTTAAGTTTCTGAAACAGATCGAAAGACGTAATGATAGAACAACAAGAGGATAAAACATGAAATTAAGCAGGAAACTTGATAGGAAAGATATGAGGACGAAATTTTTGTGTATAAGAATGGTGGATGTATGGACTAGAGTAAATAGAGTTTCAGAAGTTGCATGATAGAAGAGAATGTTCAAGAAATAGAGTGGTATGTGGGTGCTCAAGAGTGCAAGACTCCGTACCCTCCCCCGTACAGTACATACAGGTCAGTACACACACATGTCCACAAATCCCTACATACCACCATTACCGGCTCTCCACGCCTGACTTGCACCTCCAGTATATGTTCAAAAATCAAAACGTTTAATTTCTCTTTAACAAACACACAGAAAATAATTTTCCAGAGTTGACTCAGTCCATTCATCACGAAAATTGTTGCCCAAAACTCATTTCCTGACCATTCTTTGACGAGTTTTATTCTTTTTTGTGACCATTACCAGAAAATCATGTATCAGCCACCCTCTACTGACTCTGCAATGGCTGACTCACTGCCCAGTGACTCACTACTGACTGACTCATTCTCTACTGACTGACAGTATTGAGTGGCTCACTACTGACTAACTCGTGACTTAATAATTCACCGCTGATTGACTGACTCAGTGGTGAATGACTTGAATAACTAAATGGTGATTAACTCACAAGTGATGGACTCACTGGTGACAGACTTACCTCTGAATGACTTACTACTGACTGACTCATTGATGACCAGTTCACTGTTAACTAACTCACTACTGACTGACTCACTGATGACCAATTTACTGTTGACTCACTATTGACTCACGCACTCCTGATGAACTCATCTTTGAATGACTCATAACTCAATTGCTCACTAATACCTTACTTAGTCGCTGCTTACAGAACTCATATATGACTGACTCACAACCAACTGACGTGTTCTTCAGGTGAAGGTGAGTCTGGGACAACCTTGTTCATCAAATGACGGTGAGTCAGGTACAACCTTGTTCTTCAGGTGACGGTGAATCAGGTACAACCTTGTTCCTCGGGTCGTGATGAGTCAGGCTGGGAGCAATCATGTCAAGCGAGAGGCAAATCGTTCCTTTATCCAGAGAAAGTGTGACAACCTCTCCTCTTCATCCACTGATAAGTCTCTCTGGTCTGTAGCTAAAAGCGTCTCTAACAACTGTAACACTAACTCTCCCTCACTCTTCCGTTCTGATGGTACTGTAGCTGTCTCTTCCAATGACACAAAAATTCTCTTTGATTGTTGTTTCTCATCTAATTCTCCCTTGTATGACTTTCAACAATCCATCATCCCCTGACGCGCCTCTTACTAATCCTATGCTCCTTCCTGTAATCTCTTTTCGTACTCTCCGAGAAACGCCTCTCTCTCTGGACACAAGCAAGGCTTATGGTCCTGATGGAATCCATCCCCGTGTACTGACACAGTGTGCCTTCGTACTTGCACCTCTGTTTGCTCGTCTGTTCCGTTTCTCTTTAAAAAACAAAACTTTCCCTTCTTGGAAGCATGCAACAGTGCATCCCATCCCAAAGGAAGGAAGTCCGTTCTAACCACTCTAACTAACGTCCTGTTGCTTTGTATCCTACTTTTCCAAGCCCTTTGAAACCCTCCTCAACTCCCATGTTCTGATACACCGTGAATGTCATTCTTTTCTCTGATTACCAATGTGGCATCCACATGGCAAGATCAACTGGTAATATTCTTTTCTAATTTGCCAACGTTTGGTCAACATCTCTGAAATTTTTTTTTAGGGGGGGTAACCCTGTGTAGTTGTCCTTGATTATCAAAAAGATAGCTGGAAATATTTCAGAATGATTAGAAATTCTTGTAGAAGGAAGGATTTGTGTACGTATTGTGTGTTTAGTTTTGTAAGCAATAACAGTTGAAGTAAACGTGCTCTTTATTTTCCAACATTCATCAGTCAC